>NC_077227.1:740814967-740944967 GCF_027887165.1 Monodelphis domestica | reverse complement strand
CACTCTTCTGCCTTAGAACCAATGCCCAGTATTGATTCTAAAATGGAAGGAAAGCGGTTAAAAATAGTGAAATAATGAGACTTAATACTACCCAGAGCAGTGATGATGAACTTTTGAGAGACTGAGTGTCCACACCGCAACCCTCATGTCACCTGGGAGACCCACCCCCCCCAACACACACACAAACTTACTCCAGATGGGGGAAGGAGGAAGTGCTTCATTAGGCTTCTGGACAGAGGGGCATGTCATGTGAGAAATGTCCTTAGGTAGGGTGGAGAAGGAGAAGGGAACAGCTTCCTCTAACTTGCTCTGGCAGAGGTGCCATAGGTTTGCCAATATAGAACTAGACAATGGGGTGGTTTGGAGGAAAGTGCTTGAGAAAACTTAAAGCATCAGAGAAACAGATTATTATCATTATTATTACCTAGGACCTAAGTCTGAGGTAGAGATATAGAGAAATAAAGCTAGATGGTAGCGATAGGAAGAAGATAAATGCTAGTGTTAGAAAATAGGTCAATTATGATTGATAGAAAATAAATGTAGATAACAGCAACAGATGGATGGATAATATCAATTTAAGTTTGATAATAGCATAGACAGGTATATGATTCATCAAAAATGTAGATAAAAGTGATAGCTAGGCAGAAAGATAGATGACTGTAGATAGAAGAGAGACAGACAAAGAGAAAGAGAGATCATTTATGTAGTGTTTACTCTGTCCAGACACAGAGGAGGATTGAGGAAAAGTTCAATAAGGTTTTCTACCTCCACCTGTGTGTAACTTTGGACAAGACACATTCTCTTCTTTGGCCTCAGCTTCCATTTCTGTCAAGTATGGGGGCTGTATGTGCCAGATGTCCAATGAGGTCCTTTTTAGCTCTAGATCTCAGATCCTCTGATTCGACAAGAATATTGAATGTGCAGGCTACTGGATCAGTTACTCCCAGCCCTCTTACTATGACAGCTTCCCAACTGTGATTATGGAGATAATAACCACCTGCCCACTGAAGCCCCATCTCCTACTCCAAACAACTTCCTTCTGACACTAGCACTTCTCAAAGGTGTTCACCCATGAGTCGGCTTGGGTAATATTTCTTTCTTTTTTAAAAAATGTTATTATATTTAATTAGTCAATTTAGAACATTATTCCTTGGTTATAAGAATCATATTCTTTCCCTCCCTCCCCTCCACCAACTCTTCCCATAGCTGATGTACAATTCCACTGGGTTTTACATGTGTCCTTCATCAGAACCTATTTCCATATTATTAATATTTGCACTAGAGAAGTGATGCAGAGCGAAAGGAGCAGAACCAGGAGAACATTATAACCAGAGACTGATACACTGTGGCACAATCAAATGTAATGGACTTCTCCATTAGTGGCAATGCATTGATCCTGAACAATCTGCAAGGATCTAGGAGAAAAAAACACTATCCATAAACAGAGGACAAACGGTGGGAGTAAAAACATGGAGGAAAAGCAACTGCTTGACTGCAGGGGTGGAGGGGACATGTCTGAGGAGAGACTCTAAATGAACACCCTAATGCAAATACCAACAACATGGAAATGGGATTGAAGCAAGGACACATGGGATACCCAGTGGAATCATGCCTTGGCTATGGGAGGGGTGGGGGGAAGGGGGAAGGAAAAGAAAATGATCTTTGTTTCCAATGAATAATGTTTGAACATGACCAAATAAAATAATGTTTAAAAGGAAAAAAAAATATTTGCACTAGGATGTTCATTTAGAGTCTACATCCCCAGTCATATCCCCTTGACTCATGTAGTCGAGCAGTTGTTTTTCTTCTGTGTTTCTAGTCCCATAGTTTTTCCTCTGGATGTGGATAGTGTTCTTCCTCGTAGATCCCTCCAAGTTGTTCAGGATCACTGCATTGCCGCTAATGGAGAAGTCCACTACATTTGATTGTACCACAGTGTATCAGTCTCTGTGTACAATGTTCTCCTGGTTCTGCTCCTTTCACTCTACATCAATTCCTGGAGGTCGTTCCAGTTCACATGGAATCCCTTCAGTTCATTATACCTTTTAGCACAATAGTATTCCATCACCAACAGATCCACAATTTGTTCAGCCATTCCCCGATTGAAGGGCATCCCCTCATTTTCCAATTTTTTTGCCACCGTCCAGGGAATATTTCTGGGGGGAAAAAAAGCATGTTGTGAGCACTTATAGTGCCTCAGGAAAGTCAGGGATTGCTTAACAATGGTGGAAGGGGAAGACTCAAACAATAAAATCTATATTTAGAATAAATGCAGTCCTGGGGAAATCAGAACCCCAGCTGTCCAAATATGATCTCCAGTCCTGCACTGTGAAGTCCTATGTAGAGTCTGGGAAGAAGTCTTGATAACTTTTATTTCCTCTTAAAAATGTTTCAATGTACCTTGTTTTGTCATCAACTAAATATCTCATTGCATCCTTCTCCATTCTCCACTCAGCTCAGCTTTGATACCATGATTTCTTAAGTCCTACACCTACATCCTTTCCATCAAGTGTGTTTCCTTTCATTGGTGACTTCCTCCCAAAGTCTCCATTTGGGGAAGAATCCAGGCTAGGCAGACTTCATTTTCCTCTGGCAATTTTTCTATGCCTTCCATGCCTAAGTTCTGATCCCTCCTTCCTCTTCAGTCCCTATTTGTGTATTGTCTTCTACCATTAGAATGGAAGCTCCTTGAAGGCAAGAAAAGTCTTTCTTTTTGCTGATATTACCATACTCCAGGATTAACACATTAACCTCTGGCAATTTACCTTTTGAGCCCAAGGCTAGAGCAGTGAGCTCTACGTATGTTTGCTGGCTCCTCTTTGCAGGAATATCATTGGTTAATTGTTTGTTTTCTTTTCTTTTCTTAAAATAAAAGCTTTATCTTCTAAGGATCCAGACCTTCAATGGCACTTACAATTATAAAAGAAAAGTTGTTATGACATACCCTATAAACTTCTGGCACATAGCAAGCATTTAATAAATATTTATTGGCTTTGCGGTCTTCTCTCAGCCTCTCAGAGAACCATCACTTATTAAAAAAAAAAGAATACAAAAGAAGGAATAAGGTGACCAGTTCAACCAAATTAAAATATAGAAAAAATTCTGACATATTCTATACCTCTGGAAAACAAAAACAAAAACAGGAAAAGGGGAGATACCTTCTTTCTTTTTCTTTGGGGCCAAGCTTGGTCATTCGTTCTGCAATTATCAATTTCAATTGCTTTGTTGTTAACATTCTATCTTTGTTACATTGTTGTAGTCACTGGCCATATCTATTTCCTGTCTTTTTCACTTTACATCAGTTCACATAAGTCTTTCTAAGCTTTTCTATATTTGTCATAGTCCACTATTTCTTACAGCAAGCAAAATTTCATTTCATTCATGTACCACAATCTATTTAGTCACTCTGTTTGCTTTGGTTCATGGGTTTGGAGCTGGACTGGACCCTCAAGTTTATCTAATACTAGTGGATACTTTTATTTTACAGATAAGGAAACTGGAGTCCATAGTGGTTAAATGATTTGTCCAGGATCACATAGATAGTCAATAGTAGAGATAGGATTTGAACTTAGGTCCTCTGACTCCAAATCCAGTATACTTTCCATTGTATTTAGATGCTTTCTATTTCCCAAAACAGTGCTTCTTAAACTGTTTGATCTCAGTACTCTCTTCATACTCATAATTTTTTTGAGGATCTTCCAAAAGTCTTTTGTTTATGTGGGTTCTATCTATTAATATGTATAATATTAGAACCCAAAAGTTGTTATTATTTTGAACAAAACAGAACAGTTTTGACCTCGAGGAACCCCTAAATGGATCAGACCATACTTTTAGAATCACTGTCATAGACTAGAGAGGTCTCCAGAAGCAGAGTGATAGGTTGACCCCAAGTCAGACTGGGAGAGATACTCTTCCTTGATTGCCTTAATATGCCAAGTTCCATAAAAACAAACAAACAAAAAACTTTACTTGGCATGGATTGTATGTTCCTCCTGTCTGTGCATATCCTAGCTGTCTTGGACTCAGAGAAAGCAAAGAAGCATAAAGAAAAAAAATATTGAATTTGGAGTTAGGAAAACCTCCATTTGATGCTCATCCTACCTGTATGACCTTGTGCAATTTACCTTCTGAAGCCAAGGTTAGAGCAGAGAAAAAAGCTAAGTATGTTTTCTGACTCCTTTTTGCAGCAGCAGCAATGATTGGTTGCCTGTTTTCTTGGTTTTGTATTTATTTTTAAATTTTTATTTAATTGATTAATTTAGAACATTTTTCCAGGATTACAAAGATCATGATCTTTTCCTCCCCTCACCCCAACCCTCTCCCATCACCCCAACCCCCTCCCATATCTGCCGCACAATTCCACTGGGTTTTACATGTGTCTTTGATCAAGACCTATTTCCATATTACTGATAATTTCACCAGGGTGATCCTTTAGAGTCTACATATCCAACCATATCCCCATCTACCCATGTGATCAAGCACTTGTTTTTCTTCATTGTTTCTGCTCCCACGGTTCTTTCTCTGGATGTGGATTTCATTCATTCTCATAAGTCCTTCAGAATTATCCTGGATCATTGCATTGCTGCTAGCAGAGAAGTCCATTACATTAGATTGTACCACAGTGTATCAGTCTCTGTGTAGTGTTCTCCTGGTTCTGCTCCTCTCACTGTGCATCAGTTCCTGTTTGCTTGTTTTTTTTAAATAAAGCTTTATCTTCTGAGGGTTCAGACTTTCAATGACACCTGCAATTATAAAATAATTGACTTACCCTATAAATGCAGGAAGGAAGGAAGGAAGGAAGGAAGGAAGGAAGGAAGGAAGGAAGGAAGGAAGGAAGGAAGGAAGGAAGGAAGGAAGGAAGGAAGGAAGGAAGGAAGGAAGGAAGGAAGGAAGGGAGGGAGGGAGGAAGGAAGGAAGGAAGGAAGGGAGGGAGGGAGGGAGGGAGGGAGGGAGGAAGGGAGGAAAGGAGGAAGGAAGGAAGGAAAGAAGGAAGGAAGGAAGGAAGGAAGGAAGGAAGGAAGGAAGGAAGGAAGGAAGGAAGGAAGGAAGGAAGGAAGGAAGGAAGGAAGGAAGGAAGGAACATTTATTATTTACTATGTGTCAGATGTTTGACTTATTGCTGAGGGTATAAATGCAAAATTTAAAAATTTATGTGCCTTCTAAGTGGTTCAGTGGATAAAGAGCTGGCTTGGAGTCAGTAAGACCTGAGTTTGAATCATACCTCACTCACTCACTCACTCACAATATTAAGCATCTATTAAATACTCACTATGTACAAGTCACCATGTTAAGGATTGGGATACAAAAAGATGCAAAGGATAGCCCTTATCCTAATTGACTTTACATTTAATAAGGGAAAATATGTAAATAACTATATGTAGACTATATATGTTAAAAAGAAATAATTAACAGAGGAAAGGCACTAGAATATAGAGAGATTGAGCTAGGACTTTTTTGTCAGGGAAGCCAGGAGGTAGAGATGAGGAAGGAGGGCATTGTAGGCTTGGAGAAATGATGCACTTTTTTTTGAGAAATAGTAAGGATGCCACTGTTACTGGATCTGAGTACAAAGTGAGATATAAAATATAAGAAGACTTGGTAAGGTGGAGGATAGGTGATGAAGGGATTTAAGTGCCATGGTACTTTATATGTAATTCTGGAAGCAATAGGGAGACTCTGGAATTTATTGAATATGGGAGTGGCATGGATATACCTGTATTTTAGGAAAATCACTTCAGTTACTGATAAATGAAAAATGGATTGGACTGAGGAAAGAGTACAGGAAGGGAATTCTGCCAGAAGGTTATTGCAATAATATAGATGTGGGTAGTTCAGGACTTGTGCTGGAGTGTTGGCAGTATCAGAAGAGAGAAGGGGGTATCTTGGATAGATGTTTCAAAGATGACATCAAAGAGAGATGCTGAAAAGATGAAATTGAGGAGAGGTGAAAGTGACAGGGATATTGCAAAGGTGAAATCAACAAAGGATGTTAAAAAGTAGAAATCAGCAAGAGATGTTAAAAAGTTGAAATAGACAGGTTTTTGGTAATATATTAGATATGGAGGGGTATTGAGATAGTGAGCATGATTACTTCTAGAATGGGAGCTTGAAGATTGTGAAGTCTTTGGTGCTCTTATAAAAAGGGAAGTTTGGAAGGGGGAGATTTCAGTTTAAGATGCTTATAGGACCCCTGATTTGAAATGTCTGGTAGACAGCTGGAGATGGGGCACTGTAAGTTAGTGGAGAAGAATGGGCTGAATAAGCAGATAGGAGATCAAAGAGATCACAACTGAAATCATGAGAACTAATATCAGATAAGGTAAAGTAGAGAGAAAAGAGATAAGGATGTCAGACAGAACCTGGTGGAATATCATGGTTATCAGACTTGAAAACTGTAGACTCAGATATTTATTATCTGGATGTTTCTGGGTAAATCACTCAGCTGCTTCTGTCTCAGTTTCCTCAACTGTAAAATTGGGATAATAATAATATTAGTGTCCTTAGCTGGCAGTTTTATAAAGATAAAATAAGATTATATTTGTAAAGTGCTATCACACAGTCTGTCATGTAATAGAAGCTAAATGAATGCTTATTTCTTTCCTTCCATGAGGAGCTTACTTTCAAAAAGGGAAAGACAACACCTAAAGTGAAGTGTAGCCATTTTGTTCTGAGAAGATAAAAGGGAAGGTGAGTAGAGAAGGAAATCCTTTCTTGATTTTCCCTTCTCAACCAGATATATCCTCCTCCCCCATCACCTTGGATTTATTCTCTCTCTCTCTCTCTCTCTCTCTCTCTCTCTCTCTCTCTCTCTCTCTCTCTCTCTCTGTCTGTCTGTCTGTCTCTCTCTCTGTCTGTCTGTCTCTGTCTCTCTCTCTCTGTCTCTCTCTCTGTCTCTCTCTGTCTCTCTCTCTCTGTCTCTCTCTCTTTCTCTCTCTCTCTCTCTCTATCTCTCTCTCTCTCTCTCTCTCTCTCTCTCTCTCTCTCTGTCTCTGTCTCTGTCTCTCTCTCTCTCTCTCTCTGTCTCTCTCTCTCTCTCTCTCTCTCTCTCTCTCTGGTCTCCCCAATAGAATGTAAGCATTTTGAGGTAAGACCTTCTCATTTTTGTCTCTGTCCCCAGGACCTAGAACAGCTCCTGGGACATTGTAGAAAGCCAACAAATGTTTTCTGTGGATAGTATGTAATCCCTTCATGGCTAAGGGCTGATTTTTTTCCCTTTAAATTTGTATCCCCAGTGCCCAGCATAGCATAGACACTTATTCCTTAATACCTGTTGAATGTTTAATAGTCTTCTAGTTTCCCTTGTTCTACAAAGATTCCAGAATCTTAATTTGTTTTCAAACTAACAGATGTTTCTACTTTTACTGAAGGGTTTTTTTTGCAGGGAGGAGGAGGAGGAGAAGCTGGGTCCCTGCCCATACTTTCTTCTGTCACTAACCACAAAAGTGACTCAAGAAAGTCCAGGGCTTCTTCTAGGGGCAGCTACTCTAGTCCCCCAGAAGATTATAAACTACTCTGCCTGGCCTTTCACTGGGAGCAAACAAGAACAAAGTTGGACTCCAAAATCTCCCTGGCAGCAGTCTGGCACCTGGATAAGGATCTGGTTGCCAAATCTCTGGAATATGAGAGTCCCTTATCTTCTCCATCTTTGAGAATGGCTGGTTCACCTGTATCTTGTTTTCTTAACTATGAATGTTATTCCCCCTTCCTCCTTTTCCTCCATGTCTTTCCTTAATCCCTCAATCCTAGGGATTTTATTTATCATTTCCCAATGTGTCCTAAAGATGAGACATACTGTGGCTATAGTAATCATAGTACAGCAGACCAAGTGCAGGCCCCTGTGTCAAGAAAAGTCATTCAAATCCAGTCTCTAACACTTATTAGCTGGGAAATTCTAGGACATTCTTTTTAAATCTGTCGATCTTAGGAAAAGTACTCCTTAAGAGTTCAATACCAAGCCAGAGATGGACTGTATGGAGGGAATTTCCTAAACTGAAAGGCCCTGCTTAACATCTCACACAGGAAATTGTGGACACTTAAGAAATTACTGGGAAGATGCTAGATAATTCAACAAAGGGAACACTGAGTTTTGGGCCAGGAGAATGGATGAGTTTAGATCACTGACACTTAGCTGTTGTTGTATTATTGAAGTATTGTGTCAATTCTTCTTGGGCCCCCTCCCTACAGAGATGATTGTGAAGGAAAATTTTTCTTTTTTGTTTTTTTAAACCCTCACCTTCTGTCTTGGAATCAATAGTGTGTATTGGTTCTGTGAAGACTGGATTTAGATATCTCCTGATTATAACAATGAAGATACTTAGCTCTTCATTTATCATGAAGTTAGGATTGTAATCCACAAACTATTTTTAGATTTTAATCTCCAAACTGTGATAACTCAGTATTTTAAGTATATCTACCCATTTTAACCACAAAAAGGTGTTAAGTAACTACAAAAAGTGAACAAAAACAAATGGAATCAAGATGGTGGCATAGAGGCAGTGAAAGTTCAAACCTCTGAAAACCCTTCCTTACAATTACAAACTAAATTCTACCAGGGGACTGAAAATCAAACCTAACAACAATACAGAGCCAAGGAACTCTCTACCTGGACTCAATTTAAAAGACACACCCCAAAAGCCAGAATTTGGGAACACTCGGTTTTAAAGGGAAGGGAGAAGAAAGATCCCAGGACCCCCCCACCACCACCTAGATAACTAAGCCTCCAGTGGCATCTGGAACCTCTGGGTAGGCAAAAGTGCTGGTCTGGAGGTAGTACCTTGCAGATAGGGCTGTGCCAGGCTCAGAATGTCAAACACAAGTGGTGGGGAAGGAGCTGGAGAGGGAGCAAAGAGCAGGCAGTCTGGTTGCAGCAGTGGAGACCCTCCATATTGCTCCCCCTTCCAGGAGGTTTTGGCCTCAGGGCACATCCATTCCAACCCAGTAGGACTTAATCCCATCAACAGTCTTCAGAGGTCATGGAAGCTCAAGATCCAACACCCCTCCCTTACAGACTGCTGGGCTTTAATCCAACCAAAGCCTCCACAGAACAGAGAAGCAAAAGCTCCAATACCCCTCCCCCACAGATTTCACTGAGAAACTTGCTGACAAAACTCCAAGAGGGAAGACTGGCAGAAAAGTCTTAACCCACAGATTCAACACATAATGAGAGGAACAGGAGTACAGGCAAATACAGAGGGGGGAAAGAAGGGGGATAATATGAGCAAACAACAGAAAAATAAAAAAAAATTACAATTGACAGCTTCTATACAAGCAATGAACAAAGGGCAAATGTAAAAGAGAAGGAGGAAACACCAAAAAAATAAAACAAAAATCCCAGTGAATTGGACACAGGCTTTTGAAGAACTCAAAATACAATTCAAAACACAATTAAGAGAGGCTGAAGACAATTGGGAAAAGAACTTAAAAACTAAGATAAGTCATCTGGAAACAGGCACTTGAACTAAAACGAGAAGATAGTATCCTGAAAGCCAAAATCAACCAGCTTGAAAATGAGGCAAAGGAGATGAAAGATGAGGTAAAGAGGATGAAAGATGATCTCCAAAGAAAATAAGACCAGAATGAGAAGGATGAACAAAAAGCCAGGGATGAAATCCAGTCTTTAAGAACCAGAATACAACAACTAGAATTAAGTAACTTAACAAGGCAGCAGGACACTATAAAACAAAATTTAATGAATGAAAAAAATTGAGGAAAATATGAAGCATCTCATTCACAAAACAAAAGATTTAGAAAATCTTTCCAGGAGAGACAATTTAAGATTCATTGGCCTACCAGAAGACCATGACAAAAGGAAAAGCCTGGACATCATACTACAGGAAATTATCCAAGAAAACTGCCCTGATATTCTAGAACAAGAGGGAAAAGTAGAGATTGAAAGAATCCACAGATCACCTCCTGTACTTAATCCCCAACTGATAACACACAGGAATGTTATAGTCAAATTCAGGAACTATCAGACCAAGGAAAAAATATCACAAGCTGCTAAGAAGAAGTCATTCAGATACCATGGAACCACAGTGAGGATAGCACAGGATCTGGCTGCATATACACTGAAGGACCAAAAGGCATGGAATAAAATATTCCAGAAAGCAAGGGAACTTGGTCTACAACCAAGAATCAACTACCCAGTAAACTGATCATATTCTTACAGGGGAAAGTATGGGCATTTAACAAAATAGAAGAATTCAAAGCATTTGTAAAGAAAAGACCAGACCTGAATGAAAATTTTGATTTCCAAGCACAGAATTCAAGGGAATCATCAAAAGGTAATTTTAAAAAAAGGGAAGAAAGAAAAACAAAACAAAATGAAAAAAACAAACTTTTTTATGAGATCCAATAAGTTAAAATATGTATGCCTATAAGAAAAGAGGTCATTGGTAACTCTTAAAAATTGTTATTACCACCTGGGCTGCTAAAAGTACACTTAGAAGGAACAGTGACAAACTGTATAGGATTAAATGACAAGACATAAATATGTATAGAGCTATATATATATATATATATATATATGCATAAATACATATATATGGGTGTATTTATATGTATATGTACATATATATGTACATATATATATATACAACTAGAACTAAAAGAAGAGGTTAATACTTAAAGAAATGGGAAAAGAAACTGAAAGGGGTGAATTTATATGTCACAAAGATATGGCAGGAGTGGGGAGAACATCAATACACTCGAAGGGTAAAGAAGTTGGAGATAGGAAATACTCAACTCGTACTTGAATTGAAATTGACCCAAAGAGGGAAGAACAATCGAATCCATTAGGGCAGAGAATTGATTTGTACCCTATAAGGAAGTACAAGGGTAACAAAAGGACTCATGGGGAGGGAAGCAGTACAAGGGAGGGAGAGGGTGGAGGGTAGTTTAAAAGAACTGTAAAGAAAATAAGGGGGAATAAGAAGGGGGGTGGGTAGAAAGGGAAGTAAAATGAGGGTGGAAATTAGGGAACTGACTTAAAAAACAAAACATTGGTGTAGAAGGAAATAGTGAAAGAAGAAAAGGCAGGACCAGGAGTAGAAATCAAAATGCTGGGAAATACACAGCTGGTAATCATAACTATGAATGTGAATGGAAAGAACTCACCCATAAAATGTGAGTGAATAGCAGAGTGGATTAGAATCCAAAACTCTACCATATGCTGTCTACAAGAAACACACATGAGGAAGGTAGATACGCATAGGGTGAAAGTAAGAGAATGGAGCCATATCTATTGGGCATCAACTGATAAAAAGAAGGCAGGAGTAGAAAGCATGATATCTGACAAAGTCAAAGAAAAATAGATCTGATTAAAAGGGATAGGGATGGTAATTACATCCTAATGAAAGGCAGTATAGACAATGAGGAAATATCAGTATTCAGCATATATGCACCAAATGCCATAGTATCCAAATTTCTAAAGGAGAAACTAGTGGAGCTCAAGGATGAAATAGATAGAAAAACTATACTAGTGGAAGACCTGAACCTTCCTCTATCAGAACTAGATAAATAAAAACAAAAAATAAATAAGAAAGAGGTAAGAGAAGTGAATGAAATTTTAGAAAAAATAGAGTGAGTAAATATGTGGAGAAAAATAAATAGGGACAAAATGAAATATAACTTCTTTTCAGCAGCACATGTTACATTCACAAAAATTGACCATGTATTAGGACATAAAAACATTGCAAACAAGTGCAATGTAGCAGAAATAATAAATGCAACCTTCCCAGATCACAATGCAATGAAAATAATAATTAGTAAAGGTACATGGAGAGGCAAATCAAAAATTAACTGGAAATTAAGCAATACGATTCTCCGACATCAATTAGTTAAAGAATAAATCATAGTAACAACTAATAATTTCTTTGAAGAAAATGACAATGATGAGGCAGCCTTTCAAAACCTATGGGATGCAGCTAAAGCAGTACTCAGGGGGAAATTTCTATCCTTGAGTTCATACATTAACAAATTAGAGAAGGCAGAGGTTGATGATTTGGGCATGCAAATTAAAAAAAAAAACTAGAAAGTGAACAAATTAAAAATCCTCAGATGAAGACTAAATTAGATATCCTAAAAATCAAAGGAGAAATTAATAAAATTGAAAGTCCAAGAACTATTGATTTAATAAATAGGACTAGAAGTTGGTACTTTGAAAAAACAAATAAAATAGACAAAGTTCTGGTAAATCTAATTAAAAAAGGAAAGAAGAAAATCAAATTGACAGTATCCAAGATGAAAATGGAGATCTCACCTCTAATGAAGAGGAAATTAAGGCAGTCATTAAAAAGTATTATGCCCAATTTTATGGCAACAAATATGGCAATCTAGGTGATATGGATGAATAGTAGATTACTTAAACAACCCCATATCAGAAAAAGAAATTGATCAATCCATTAAAGAACTATCTAAGAAAAAATCCTCTGGTCCAGATGGATTCACAAATGAATTCTAACAAACATTCAAAGAACAACTAATCCCAATATTATACAAACAATTTGACAGACTAAGCAAAGAAGGAGTTCTACCAAATTCCTTTTACGACACAAATATGATTCTGAATCCAAAGCCAGGCAGGTCAAAACAGAGAAAGAAAACTACAATCCCCTTAATGAATATAGATGCAACAAACTTAAATAGGATACTAACAAAAGACTCCAACAAGTCATCACAAGGGTTATTCACTATGACCAGGTAGGATTCATACCAGGAATACAAGGATGGTTTAATATTTGGAAAACCATTCACATAATTGACCATATTAACAAGCAAGCAGACAAAAATCACATGACTATCTCAATAAATGCAGAAAAAGCCTTTGACAAAATACAACACTCATTCCTATTGAAAACACTAGAAAGTATAGAAATAGAAGGGCCTTTCCTAAAAATAATAAACCGTATATATCTAAAACCATTAACAAACATCATCTGCAATGGGGAAAAACTCAAAGCCTTCCCAATAAGATCAGGAGTGAAACAAGGATGTCCATTATCACCTCTATTATTTAATATTGTACTAGAAACACTAGCTATAGTGATTAGAGAAGAAAAAGAAATTGAAGGTATTAAAATAGGCAATGACTAGACCAAGCTATCATTCTTTGCAGATGATATGATGGTCTATTTAGAGACTCCTAGAAAATCACCAAACAGCTAGTTGAAATAATCAATAACTTTAGCAAATAACTTTAGCAAAGTTGCAGGATACAAAATAAACCCACATAAGTCATGAGCATTCCTATATATCTCCAACCTATTTCAGCAGCAAGAATTAGAAAGAGAAATTCCATTTAAAATCACCCCAGACAATATAAAATACTTAGGAATCTATCTGCTGAGACAAAAACAGGAACTATATGAACACATCTACAAAACACTCTCCACTGTAAAGGATGAAATTATAGCGGAGACTGAAAAAATCTAAATTTAAGTGGTTGCCAAGGAAAATCCCAAATAATAAAATACCCAAGTCAGCTGCCAAATTTTATGGTGATTTAATTACAACAGGAGGAAGAAAATATTAGAGGAAGAGAGAGAGAGGAAGAGAAGGAAAGGAGTTAAAAAACTTCTCTGGCTCAGGCTGAGTGAAAGTGGGAGTTTAAGGCCATGGAGAGCCAAGGCAGAGAAAGGGGTCAGTCGTTATTACTCACGTGACCAGTCTGAAGGAAAGCTGTCTGTGGGGCTCCTCCAAGCTCAAGCTCCAGGATCTAGCCCTCTCCACAAGAAGTCAGGAGAACTCCAGAGGCTGTTCCCTACCTCACTTCCTGCATCTCACATGTGCCAATGGTGGCTCAAGCTTGACTTAGGACAGCTCAGGGGTCTGTCCTTTTTTTGCACATGTCTGTTGAAGGCCATTTTCTCAGATAATTAAATCTTGAGTTTGATACAGACCTTCCTAATCTTGTTAAACTAAGAAGGGAGGAGAAATGTAGTTTCCAAGACCTGATTCTGTTATTCCAAATATCTATTTTTATTGATCAGGAAATAGCTAAATCAGATCTTCTAAAGAATGGTCTGTTTAGGGTGGAATAGTTTTGAAATTCACACCACACAATTAAAACTAGATCTAAATCAGTGGAAAAACATTGATTGCTCATGGGTAGGAGGAGTTAACATAATAAAAATGACAATCCTACCCAAATTAATTTACTGATTTAGTGCCATACCCCTTGAACTACCAAAAATATTTTTTACTGAATTAGAAAAAAATATATAACAAAGTTCATTTGGAGGAACAAAAATATCAAGGATATACAGGGAAATCATGAAAAAAAATGTGAAGGAAGGAGGACTTGCAGTCCCAGATCGCAAACTACACTATAAAGCAGTGGTCATCAAATCAATTTGGTACTGTCTAAAAGACAGAAAGGAGTATCAGTGGGCAAATGACTTGGGGCAAATGACCTCAGCAAGACAGTCTATGATAAGCCCAAAGATCCCAGCTTTTGGGACCAAAATCCACTATTTGATAAAAAATGCTGGAAAAATTGGAAAAAATGACAGTATGGGAGAGATTAGGTTTGGATCAACATCTCACACCCTACACCAAGATAAACTCAGAATGGGTGACTTACCTGAATATAAAGAAGTAAACTATAAGCAAATTAGGTGAACACAGAATAGTATACATTTCAGATCTTTGGGAAAGGAAAGACTTTAAAACCAACCAAGAGCTAGGAAAAAATCACAAAATGTAAAATCAATAATTTTGATTACATCCCAATTAAAAAGTTTTTATACAAGCAAAATGAATGCATCCAAAATTAGAAGGGAAGCAACACATTGAAAAACAATCTTCAGAACAAAAATCTCTGACAAAGGTCTAATTACCCAAATTTATAAAGAACTAAACCAATTGTACAAAAAAAAATCAAGCCATTCTCCAATTGATAAATGGGCAAGGGACATGAATAGGCAATTTTAATTTAAAGATCAAAACTATTAATAAGCACATGTAAAAATGTTTTAAATCTCTTATAATCAGAGAAATGCAAATCAAAACAACTCTGAGGTATCACCTCACACTTAGCAGATTGACTAACATGACAGCAAGGGAAACTAATGAATGCTGGAGGGGATGTGGCAAAGTTAATGCATTGCAGTGGAGTTGTGAATTGATCCAACCATTCTGGAGGGCAATTTAGAACTATGCCCAAAGGGTGCTAAAAGACTGTCTGCCCTTTGATCCAGCCATAGCACTGCTGGGTTTGTACCCCAAAGAGATAATAAGGAAAAAGACATGTACAAGAATATTTATAGCTGTGCTCTTTGTGGTGGCAAAAAAATTTGAAAATGAGGGGCTGCCCTTCGATTGGGGAATGACTGAACAAATTGTGGTATATGTTGGTGATGGAATACTATTGTGCTCAAAGGAATAATAAACTGGAGGAATTCCATGGAGACTGGAACAACCTCCAGGAAGTGATGCAGAGTGAGAGGAGCAGAACCAGGAGAACATTGTACATAGAGACTGATACACTCTGGTACAATCGAATGTAATGGACTTCTCCATTAGTGGCAATGCAATGACCCTGAACAACTTGGAGAAATCTATGAGAAAAAGCAGTATTCACAGTCAGAGGAAAAACTGTGGGAGTAGATACACTGAAGAAAAACAACTGCTTGAATGCATGTGCCGAGGGGGGATATGGTTGGGGATTTAGACTCTAAATGAATGTCCTAATGCAAACACCAACAACATGGAAATAAGTTCTGATCAAGGACACAAGTAATACCCAATGAAATTTCGTGTTGGCTGTGAGAAGAGTGGTTGGAGGGGAGGGAGGGAAATAATGTGATTATTGTAACCAAAGAATAATGTTCTAAATTGACTAAATAAATTAATTTAATAAAAAAATTGCCTGGGGTCAAAGGTAATGATATCCTTCCTCTTTAGAAATCAGGCAGAAGATAGACAACCAGGTTCTCTTTAGAGGTATGGGTTGGACTAGCTGCCCACTGAGGTTCCCCGCAACTCTCAGGTTCTGGGATTTTCATTTAAGGCTTAAAATGCATTTTCAATATGACACTGTAGCCAAGCTTCCCAAGGATCCTATCATGTGGGTCCTATAGATAATATTCTCCCTAAATGATAAAACTGAAGCTCAGATATTAAATGACTTCCTAGGGCCACACATCTAGAAAGTAGAAGGATTAGAATCTCACTCATCTGTACATCTGTGCATCTGGATGGAATATTCATTAAACATTTGGAGATTAAACTTTATGGGGGAGAGAGAGAGAGACAGAGACAGAGACAGAGACAGAGACAGAGACAGAGACAGAGACAGAGACAGAGAAAGAAAGTCCAGATAAGATGAGATGCTGGAAATCATCTATCTAGAAATGGAAGTTCTCCATAGAGAGATAATAGTTGAACCCATGAGAACTGATAAGATTATGGAACCATAGAACAGGATGGATGACTCTACCCATAATAGCATTTAGGGTGGGTTGATAGAAGAAATAAATTGAGAAAGAGGATAATGGTCTAAGAATTTGGAGATGTTGAAGTCCCAAGGGCAGGAAGGAGGGGGGCCCATGTTTGTGAATGGGGCTGGTGGAAGTTCAGGACACTATATCACAGAGATAAAATGATTTCAAGTTTCAAGTCCAAAAAAGTAATTCTTCTAGTGTGTAATTAGAGATGGTCACTAAAACTGCTAAGGTGGAAGAAATATGATGACAAAACAGGTAAGTAAACTGAGGTACAAAGAGATGAAGGAACCTGATTATAGTCACACAAAGGAGAGTTTGAAGTTAAAGTAAGGAAGACTAAAGGAGACTGAGCAGTGGGGAGAAGGGAGTCAGGAACAGAATGATTAAAGAAAGAAGTTTGTGGAAGGTTATACTCAGCAGGCTGACACAGTACTTGAGAGAAAAAAGATGGCACAATGACTATTTGAAGTTGGCCATGGGAAGTAAAACGTAAGCCAATCCCTTCTCCCATCCTCATGCCTCTCTTTTCCTCTGAGGTGGGGAAAGTAGAAAAAAAGATGAGGCAACATTTAGAGAAGACTTCAGGACATCTCATGACTTCTGAGAAAAGTCAGGGGAATGGGGAATTTCATAAAAAAGCAGAGGTTGGAGAGGATCTTCTGGACTTAGAAAATGAGGGATTCAATAGAGGGCAATCACAAGGTTCAGGGATTGAAGAGAAGCCAGAGTGGTATTAGAGAAAAAAATGAGGAATGGGTAGAAATATCAGAGTTTATTTACTCTGATTAGGAATAAAAGAAGCAGTTGATTTAGTAGGGAGAATGGAAATCCAAGTCAGTTATGATGAGCAGAGTCTTATTGGAGACAATCACTTGGATAGATGAGAAGCAGGATGGAAATAACAAAAAAAAATAAGTCAGCTGATTCTCAGCAGCATCCATCTCCCTTCTGAAGCCAGCCCCATAGCTTTTCTTGGCTATCTACAGGAAGATACACACACACACACACACACACACACACACACACACACACAATTTCCCTATCTTTAATCTGTTCTAACTGGGAAACAGACAAGAAACAGCTTTCCAGGTTTACATCCAAATGGGCAGACTTTTCGAGAAAGACCCAAGTAGTTGAAGGGGAGCTCCCAATTATGTGAATACAGACGTGCCTGGCTGGCATGTGTAGTCCTGGAATAGTTCCTTTGGAGTGGTGGTGAAGGGGAGTGAGGATACGACCCAGTGCTCTTTAAGGAGGAGTATAATCAAAGGGCTACTCTGGATGAATGGTGCTGAACTTTGGGCACCATCATTCTCTAAAGGGTAGCTTGAAATTGAAAAGGGAGTCTCTGGCTAATGAGAATGCTTTTCAAATGTCTGAATCCCAAAATGGATAGGCAGGTATCTCAGAAGCCACCCAGTCCAATTAGCCTCAAAGAGGAATGTCCTTCTACTTCTCCTTCAAGTAGCCAACCAGACTTCACTTAGAAACCCCAGAGGAATTCATTATCTCCTCTAAGAGGCAGTTCCATTTTCTTGGATGTCTCCTTGTTAACAACTTTCCTGTTATATCAAGCCTAAATCCACAATTACTCCCAGGGCTGAAGCCTCTCTTTAATATGCCAGTCTCATATTTTTGAAGACAGTTATCACCTCTCCCCTTCAGCTTCTCCAATCCCAACACCCCCAGTTCCTACACTTAGCTCTTATGTGGGAAGATCTCCAAGCCCCTTAGTAACCTCAGTGATTTTGTCTGAAGCAAGCATCTTCAGCTCACCAATGTCTTGTCTGAAATACTAGAATTTAAATTGAACCCAATACTTCAGATATGCTGTAACCAAAACAGAGGGACTATCACCTCCCTCATTCTGAAAGCTAGCTTCCTCACTGAAGATGAACATCACTGAAGCTCTTTGGCTACCATGATGTGCCGCTGAATTCTACCAGATCTGTAGTGCCAGAAAAAAAAGCCTTTTTTTGGAGATTTAATGCTGCCTGTCCTTGCCTCACTTTCCCCTTTTTGACCTTGTGAAGTCACTGTTTTGAACTTTAATTCAAAAAACTGATGACTAGAGAAGTAAAGGGATCAAACAGCTACTTTTCCTTTCTTGGCTACACTTGGGGATTCAAGCATTCCGTATCCTAAGCGAGTTTTGACAGCATACTCTGAGACACACCCTGGCTGGGGCAGGGAGCCAGTTGCATAAATGATAGCAGCTGGGGGCAGGGGACCAGGAGGGGGTTAAGAAGAGGCAGAAAATGGAGGTATTCTTTGCAAAAGGACTGCAGTAAAAAAAATAAAAAAGAAAGGACTGCAATACACAAACATCTTTAATAAATATATTTGATTTTCATTTTATTGGAGGATGATAATGATGAGGATGGAAATCCTCAAGCACATGATTTTTTTTTATTCATTATGTCTATAATTTGCTTTTCTTTTGAGTTTACTTTCTATCTAATGAGCTTTAAATCTTAGAAGAAATAGATGGAGAGCAAGGCACCACCACCGCCGACTTCTTCAATAGTCACATAAAAATATAGACAGATCACAAGAAATCATCACAGACCTACTATCACAAGGGATTATGGAAGATATATGAAAGGTGTACATAGATCTATCATTGGAATCACAATAAAGATTTGTTTATGAGCATTCAAGAAATGGACCTCAAGCGTACTCCAAAGAATAAAGGAACAGAAGCACATTGAATTCATTTCTTTCTTATTTTCACTAATAATGCCTCTTCATCACCCAGAAGGGAAACCATAGTATGACGAATAGCATTGGTCTTAGAAGAAATGGAGTTCTCATCTTGCATCCTCTCTTACATGGATTTTGTGGCTTTAGGCAAATAAGCTCCTTCAGCTCTCAGCCTTAGTTTCTTCGTCTAGAAAATGGAGATAAGAATATCAGAACTTGAACTCCTGCCTCTCTTATTGACAGCTGTCGTTTTGCTTAGGCTAAAGAAATAGAATTGTTGTCCTAACCATTTCATATCATAATTCCTCCTCTCTCCCTCACGCCCTCAGTCAATGAAGAATTATTGCTTAAGCACTTACCATGTGCCAAGTGCTAGAGATCTAGAGAAAGATGAAAACAAAACAAAAATATACCCATCCAACGTTTGCTCACGACAGTTCCTATCCCCAAGAAGCTCACATTCTAGTTAGGAAAACAATATGTAAATAGTTGGATAAAAGAAAGATACAACAGGACCTCGCTTTACACCAACTCAATACATGTGAGTTCAGCTCTACACAACTGGCATTAGAAAAATAAATAAATAAATAAATAAATAAATAGATAAATAAATAAATAAATTATGCAAAGTAAAGACTTTAAATAGGGTCTAAATTTCTTCCATTTTCCCAAGTGGCAGACAGTGCAGCAGTTTGCCAACTATGCTCATTCTTGCTCTGAGAAGCATTCATGTGAGCCATTACATTATTTCACTCCTCATCATTCCTTGTCTAGAGTTCTCCCTTGTAACAAGTCATGTCTGTGTCAGAGCAGAGCTTTTCTTGCTATTTCATTGTTAATAATAGTCCCAAAGTCCAGGAGTAGTGAGGCTGGTAACTCTGATAGATCTAAGAAAAATCAGAAAGTGCCCAGTTATGTTCGTATAAGAAATACTTATTAAATAATGGGGAATGTGATCATGCACAATTTTCCAATTACATAAAGAGTTTTGGAATATATTAGTTGCTTAAAAAGAAGCACTGGGGGAAGCTGGGTAGCTCAGTGGATTGAGAGCCAGGCCTAGAGATGGGAGGTCTTGGGTTCAAATCTGGCCTCAGACACTTCCCAGCTGTGTGACCCTGGGCAAGTCACTTAACCTCCATTGCCTAACTAATCAATACACATTATCGATTCCAAGACAGAAAGTAAGGTTTAAGAAAAGAAGCCCTATTGTATTAACAAAGTCAAGGGAAAGTAGACAATAGAAGTGGTAGGAGTTGGTGAGATTGAGTAGGGTTAAATTGGGCAGTGGTGAAATTGGAGCTAAGTCCATATGAGGTTCCAAATCCATCCATTATTCCCATGCCCACCTCCCTCCCACTTTCTTGTTCAGGAACCAAAATCAAATGAGTGTTGTCATTGGATCTCTTCCCCTGGATCCATACCATCCTTATGTCTTTCCAATTGAAAATTGTCCTGCTTGGTTGCTCAGCATTCCCCTTTATGTATAAACTCCCTGTATTAGAATTGAAGTTCCTTCAGAGCAAGAGCTCTGAGGAATAGCCTCTGTTCTTGGCATAGTACAAGGCACATTGTATTTGCATAATAAATGAATTTGATTCATTTATAGCCTTGGTAGGGGCTGAAGATGAAGTTATCCTATGAAAGAGAGGACAAATAGAAACTGCAACCAAACCCCAATCCTTGGGTTCCTGAAATTAGGTATTATTGATGCATTGGAAGCAGCCATGGTTCAGTGCACAGAAAAGTCACCTTTGAGTCAAGAAAACCGGGGTTCAAATCCTGCCTCCAACATTTACTGGCTTTCTGAATTTTAGATTTTTTTCCACCTTGATTAGTCTTTAAAATCCTAGAACCAGGAATGTCTACACCCCTACTTAAGGATTAAGTGTTGGGGAGGATGGCCTGTGACTGACATGTGCTAGCAAGTGACAAATAAGAAACAACTGACAGATCCCCCCTGGGCTGTCCTAAGTCAAGGTTAAGCTACCATTGGTACATGTGAGATGCAGGAAGTGATGCAAAGAACAGTCCACATATTTCGCGTCACTTCCTCTCTCAGATCTCTCTCTCTCTGGCGGAGATGTTGGGCTCTTTCAGTGTTGGGAGCTCATGGTGGTGTTCTTAGTGTGCTTGGTGAGTGGTTTAGGCTTATTCCTTTTTTCCTTTACCTCCTAAAGTGCTATCCCCCTAGGAGGCCCCTCATCTCAGAGGAGGCCTCGTGACTGGAAGCCAAGCTCAATTGAGAAGGCCCCTTGGCCGATGCCTCTGAACTTCTATCTGGCTTGCCAGAGCAGTCCAATTCCTTTTCCTCTCTTTCTTCTTAATTTCTTCCTTCTATTGTAATTAAACCACCATAAAAATCCCAAACTAACTTGAGCAATTTATTTGGATTGAATTAACCCCTGGTGACCACTATTGTAATAAATTCAGTCAACAACCCTAATTTTTACCCCTTACAACTTTGTGAGTTGGACAACTTGTCAATCAGCAGAAAGTTAGAGGAAAATGATTATTGAATTATATTATTCATTGATAATGTTTCTATGTGAAATTCCCCTTAGCCTCCCAAAGTCAGGCTGAAACAGCCTGCTTCTAAGCTCAGATTATACCTAGACCCCCAAGCTATCATATGAGGCTGGGGCCTTTTATCTTTTAATAATACCTTAAAAGGACAAAAGACATGGCTTATCATCAGAAATTAAATTTTGACTCATTTGAAAGAACAATGGGCCAGCCACATGGCTGGTGAAAGGATGTACTGGCATTTTCCTTATGTTGGCATCTCCTATGATGAAATAATGAGGGAGGAATTGAGGTCTCTAAATCCACCTCTTTTTTTTTTAAACCCTCACCTTCTGTCTTGGAGTCAATACTGTGTATTGGCTCCAAGGCAGAAGAGTGGTAAGGGCTAGGCAATGGGGGTCAAGTGACTTGCCCAGGGTCACACCGCTGGGAATAAATCCACCTCTTTATTATCTATTCACCAATCAGAAATGTCTTGGGTGTCCAAGGGAGCAACTGAATTATGAGCTCCCAAATTGCATATATAGACCAGCTAGACCAGCCTGAAGGAACCTCCTGTTTTTTTTTTTATTTTTGAGAGGATCATATAAAACCAATTTACTGGTTAAATGCCAGCCTAATCAACACATTGACACACTGACTAAAAAAACAGTCATCGGGGGCAGCTGGGTAGCTCAGTGGATTGAGAGCCAGGCCTAGAGACGGGAGGTCCTAGGTTCAAATCTGGCCTCAGCCACTTCCCAGCTGTGTGACCCTGGGCAAGTCACTTGACCCCCATTGCCTACCCTTGCCACTCTTCTGCCTTGGAGCCAATACACAGTATTGACTCCAAGATGGAAGGTAAGGGTTTAAAAAAAAAAAACAGTCATCTCCTGAATATTTGTCATTTTAACAAATGACAAATAAAACAAAAGGAAAGAACAAGAGCTGTTCTTACCTTGCATGTCTTGCTATGCCTCCTTCGCACTGGGCTTCAGGCTTCCATCTGCAGCTTTTTGCATCACAGCAAGGGTTTGTGCATTCCTTAGACAAACACAAAGGCAGAAATCGAATTATTTCTCTTTCTCCCAACTAGAGCGTTTCTGTCTTGGACATTAACATTGGGGGCTTAGCAATCAAGAGATTAGAGGGACCTCAGGGGTCATCTAGTCCAACTATCATTTGACAGAGCAAAGGGAGGCTGAGGACAGTTAAACGACTTGGTCATAGAGATAGTTAATGCCACATGGGACTTGAACCTGGATCCTGGGAATCTTTACTTGTGCTTCACTGAAAAAAAACTTAATCTACCATTCAGAAGTCTTTTTTTTTACATGACTCATACATCCTCCTTGACTATCTCCTTTAAAAGAACACTTCATATCTTTCCAGTCTTCTTGCAATGTTTTCTCCTTCACACATTCTATGATCCTGTGACACTGGCCTTATCATTCTTCCTTTCACCTAATACACCATTCTTCACCTTTCTGCCTTTGAATTATTCTTACTAAAGGGATGCCCTTCCATTGGGGAACAATTGAACAAAATGTGGCAAATGGTAGTGATGGAATACTGTTGGGCTTAAGGAATGATGAATTGATGAGCTAGAAAGACCTTCATGAACTGATGCAGAGTGAAATGAGCAGAACCAGGAGAACAGTGTGCAGAATAACAGCAATATTGTGGGATGATCAAATGTGATAGACTTAGCAACTATCAGCAGTAAAATGAAACAGAATAATTCTGTAGGACTTATGATAAATAATGCTATCAGCATCCAGAAAAAGAACTATTGGAATAAGATCACAGATGAAATAGATGATTTATAACTTGTTTATTTAGGTATATGATTTGGGTTGTGGTTTTATAAAATTATTTACTTGTAAAATGAATAATATGGAAATGTTTTGTGTGATAATACATGTACAATCCAGCTTAAATTGGTTGTCAGCTCTAGGATGGGGGAGGGAAGCAGGGAGGGAGATAACATGAATCATTTAACTTCAGAAAACATATGTGGAAATTCATTATTAAAATAATTTAAAGATGAATTAAATTATGTTTAAAAGCTGGGGGAAAAAAGAATTTGCTATTGTTCCTGCCTGGCATGTTCTTTCGTATTCCCTCCCCTCTTCTGCCTGCTGGATTCTCTGGTTTCCTTTGAGACTCATCTCAATAACACCCAATTCCTCTTCTGCTCTTTCCTTCCCTCCACTCTCCTTCCCTCAGAGATTAGCTTCCATTTACACCACTATATAGAATAGATGTATTTATGGGCTTGTTTTCTCCCCCTTTAGAATATAAGGTCATTGCTAGAAAGGTCCCTGCAATCAAGAAATGGATTTTACCTTTCTTTGGTCAATACCACCATCTTTAACAGCACAATTACTAGACCCTTTTGAAAAGCCAAATTAAACAGAAAAAAAAATGGAAGAAAAACTGAGAGATACCTTGAGGGTCCCACAGTCACAATCTTCACCAACTTCCTGGAGTTTATTCCCACAGACAGGATTGGTTATTATGTCTTCTGGAGCTGGTGCTTGGAGAAGGCACATTGGTTTTTGAGATAAGAGGTAGTTTTTAAAATGTTTGTGGGAGGATTCGCTGAAATCCTTTGGGAATTTAGAGCTGTGGATACAGGAGATAAAAAGATGCTGTGTAGGGTTCTAGGGTGTGTCTCACTTGTTCTATGGGTATAATAGGTTAGCTAGCCTGATGGCTTAACTCCATGACATTTTATTTGGCCCTACTTAAGGGTTTATGTGAGTAAATATGAACCATGAACTACTGATGCTGCACTTTGTGTACAAAGGGATCTCATGGATAAAAGGAACTCAATTTCACTTTGGATTTGAATCTGTTCAAACTCTTCAGGGTAGCTGATAGGATCATAGGGTAGGCAGCTAGGTGGCACAATAGTGGAGAGAGCATCAGGTCTAGATGCAGAAAGACTCCTCCTGAAGTCAGATTTGGTCTCAGACACTTACTAGCTTTGTGACCCAGGGCAAGTCACTTATCATAGACTTAAGGGGCCTTAACCCTAACCCTAAACTAGCATACTATGTATACTCCTCTTCATAGAGAAGAGAAGACTGGGACACAGAGAGTGTAAGGACTTGCCCCAATCTGTGCACCTAGGAAGCAATCAAGATGGGACTAGCACATTTCTTTAGTCTCCTGGTCCTATTTCCTTAGCCTGTCTTTGGGACACTCCATCTCCCAAACTCCCCCTCACTGATGTTTTTGCCTCTCTTATCAGGTAGTGAGACTGACTCACGTCAAGTACTGGTTCATCACACAGCTTCCAGATGGGCATATGGTTTTAAAATGCACATCGGCCATTCCAAGGACATGACCCAACTCATGAGACATCACCCCGGCTAGTGACACACTGTTTTTTCTCCAAGCCTAGAGGAAAAGAAGAAAGCTATTTATTATTTCGTAATAGTTTGTGGGCATGATCAAAGGTTCATAGATTTAGACAGGAAAGCAATCTTAGAGGTACACAAAGATCTGGGTCTGGAGTCAGGAAGACTAGTTCAAATCCAGTCACAGGCACTTCCTAGCTATAGAATCAACTGAAAAATGGAGATAATAACTGCACCTCCCTCCCAGGGATTTTGTGAGGATCAAAATGAGATAATATTTATAAAACATTTTAAACATAATGCCTTATACATAGTAAATACTATAGAAATGTTTATTATCTGCATCCCTTCCCAGGATGTGCAGTTAAGTGGCACAGTAGAGAGCATTCTGGACCTGAAATCAGGAAAATTCATCTTCCTGAATTCAAATTTTGTCTCAGATATTTACTAGCTCTATGATCTTAGCCAAATCCTTAACCCCATTTCTCTCTTCTGTAAAATGAACAAGAGAAGGATATGGCAAAATAGTATCTTTGCCAAGAAAATCCCAATGGGATAATGGAGAGTTTGACACAATGGAAGCAACTAGACAACTTCCCCTTAAAAAAGGAAAAAAAAATAAAATGTAACTGAATTCCCTTCCCATCCTTGGGGTTTGATAGAAAGAATGTTGGATTTGGGGTTGTACTGCTATAGAATTATAGGGTTTACTAGAATTTATTTTTACCAAAAGTTTTTAAACTGAAAAGTGAAAATTTCACAAAATGTAGGCCCATTTTTTGATGGGGAAAAGTAAGTTATTGTTATCATCATCTGATAAATATTTCCCATTTTGAAAAATAATAATTTTTAAGATTACAGAATTCTATATAGAAGAGATTTCATAACATCATCTCATTTAACGCTCTCATTTTACATGTGAGTAAACTGAGGCCAGGAAAGGTTGTGTAGAAAAGGCAAAATTTAAGTCCAGGTCATCTGATCCTATAACTGTTGCTCTTTCACTAACTTTCAATTCCTCCAGCTGAGAGTTATCTTAGTGAATTGCCCAAAGTAATACAGGTAGTAAATAGGAGAGGCTAAATTTGAGCATTTTGTTCTCTAGCTCCAAATCTAGCTTTTATGTACTTGAAACGGAGAGATCATCTAGTCCCAACTTCTTCATTTTACAGTTGATGTCTTGAGATTGAAATAATTTGCCCAAGTTCTTTCAGGGAATCCAAAGAAACTTTGAACCTAGGTCTTCTAGCTTAAAACCCAGAACACTTGCCATTGTCCTAGACTATCTCTTTTCAAGTCAATTAGATAATCACTGAGTACCTGACATAGAATATGCCTTCTTTCAGTGTGATCTTTCCTGTAGCCCTTAGTTCACTGCTGTGCATTCTGTAACTGCTTAATAAATGCATTGCATACCTGCACTGGAGGTGACCAGTAGAAGTAGTATGGATAGGAGCTTTTTTGCCTAATCCATTCCAGGCTTCTTTGTTCCTTCTCCTTCTAGTCACTCCCACATCAAACTATTCCAGTCCTTGAGGAACCTCCTTCCTTTCCTCCCTCCCTTCTTTCCTCCCTTCCTCCCTCCCTTCTTCTCTTCCTTTTCCTCTCTTTCTCTCCCTTCTTCTCCCCTCCCTCCATTCTTTCCTCCCTCCCTCCTCCCTCCTTCCCTTCTTCCTTCCTCTCTTCCTCCTTTCCTTCTTCCCCTCCTCTCCTTCCTTCCTTCCACAAATATTTACTAAACATCTTCTGTTTATGGAACATTTCTCTAATAAGGAAGGCAATAAACAGGCCCTGGAATTCCACCCTGTACAAACCTCGATCACTGAGATAGAACTTGAACTGCACATGGAGTTTGAGGCAGCCAACCCCACCTGTTTGTCTCTGAAGCCAATCCCACTGTGTAAAAAGAGAGAGATGAGCAGATAACCATCCTTGGCTCTGGGGCTATTTACTCATTTGAGCAAAGCAACACAGACTCTAGGTTGGCGGGGTGTGAAGAGAACTTGGGGGTCATTTCATCCAACCTAAATATTTTGTAGAAGGAATACTGAAGCCCAAGCAGGGTAAGTGTTTATTCTAAGTTTATATACTTGTATATGTATATATGCCCATGTAAACATACATATATGTATATGTATAACACACACACACACACACACACACACACACACACACACACCTCTTTTGAAAGTCATTAA
Organism: Monodelphis domestica; assembly: GCF_027887165.1. NCBI lineage: Eukaryota > Metazoa > Chordata > Mammalia > Didelphimorphia > Didelphidae > Monodelphis > Monodelphis domestica. The sequence goes on along the minus strand of NC_077227.1, from coordinate 740,917,748 downwards.
CAGGGGGCAGCTAGGAGACTCATTGAATTGAGAGCCAGGCCCAGAGATGGGAAGTCCTGGGTTGAAATCTAGTCTCAGACACTTCCTAGCTGTGTGACCCTGGGCAAGTCCCTTAACCACCATTGCCTAGTCCTTACTACTCTTCTGCCTTAGAACCAATATACAGTATTGATTCTAAGATGGATGGTAAGAGTTTAAAAAAAGAAAGAAAATCATTGACACTCCTCAGCATCAGTTTTCTTATCTAGGCTTTCATGAATCTGTGGTATTGCAGAAGGTGTACCCTTGTTTAAGAACCTCCAGCCCTCTAAGGCCACACACCTCTAGCGCCATGGGCCTTGGTAACCTCAGAGGACTAGTTCCCAGGAAGCAACAGAATGCCCATGATTGAGGCCTCCTGGCGTCCTGCAACAGTAGAGGATCACATCTCCCTTCCCAGTCTTCAAATTGCAAAGTCTCATAAACCCAAAGACCCGAATGCCAAATGTCAGAACAACAGGCATTGTGAAAAGCTGGAGAAGAGCTGATGGGGGGCAGAACTGGCCTCCCTCTCCGAGGCACCCTCACCTGAGCAGCTGAACATGGTCATACTTCTTCCACTTCTTCTGGTTTTGTCTGTTGCGCCAATTCAAGAATCTGCTGAATGTGGTTCTTACTTCTGGTACCACATTAATCTTATTGGTATCTGACCAGATCTCCAGGCCCACCAAGGCCACATGAACATCCAAGGTATTATAGATCTATGGAAAGAGCAACAATCCATGTGGGTGAAGCCTTGTAGGACTGAGGACCTGGGCAATGCATCTCTTTGCACATATCTGAGCATCCACAGCTCAGGAACAATTTATCCAGCTGAAAACAGGAATTGGGGAAAACGGGAAAAGCTGACTTTGACTTGTTTGGAGGTACCTTGTATCCAGTCACTAGGTGGACAGCAATTCTGAAATGATTGATTATTTGATTCTCTTCTATTTTAGTAAGTTTTGGGTAAATTTCTATGATCTCACTGTCTTTCTCTCAGTCTCTCTTTAGTTCTGTATCTCTCTTAGTCTTTCTCCCCAGTTCTCATTCTATCCCTGGATAGAATGATAGGAAATATAGTATAGTGCTTGGCACATAGGAGGCACTTAATAAATCTTTATTTCCTTACTTCTTTCTTTGTATGTGTTTCTCAAAGTTTATCACTTCACCAAACACAATATAGGTGCTTAAAAGTGATGGAGCCATTAATATTAGAGTACAATGGAATGGCATCTTCTGTACCTTCTTTCCCCAGGATATTTGTTTCAAGATTCTCTGGATAGGTGATCCGGAGACTTTGGACTGAGAAAGATACCTTGATTCTATTAAATCCTTATTCTTGGGTTCCTCCCTCCTTGGTCAGATAATCGTTAGAAAGTCCCAGAATCCAGTAGGTATACAACTTAACCAGGGAAATAGAAACTTACCACATTGAGCAGATTGATCACGTTAAAAAGGAAGTTTCTTATTGATGTCTGATTGCCTTTGTGTATATCATACTAAAATTAAAGTAGGTAAAATTATGATTAATACAACAAAAAAAGGAGAAAACTGAAGATGATGTAGAGACAAAATCAACTAGTTTTTTTTCTATTTTCTCCCAAGTGAAGTTCCCATTCTTCTGCCTAGGATTCAAGACCTTTCACAGAGTGACTTCATCTTATCCACTGGATCAGAGACTACAAGATCATAGATTTAGAACTGGAAAATACAGAAGGACCATTCAATTCAAGTACCTCCAGCTCCCACACCTTCCTCATTTACAAATGAGGAGATTTAGTCAACTTTGGTCAGTCTTCCAGGTATCAAGCTCCTGAGGACATTGGGCAGCACAGTGGATAGAGTACTGGGCCTAGATTCTGGAACTCATTTCCCCAAGTTCAAATACTACCTCAGACACCATGAGAAAGTCACTTTACCTTGTTTGCATCCATTTATTCATCTGCAAAATGAGCTAGAAAGGAACTCATTGGGGCTTTCTTAGCGAAATATTGGAGGGTTTTGTGCAGATGGAAAATTTGCAACACCTGAGCTACATTCCCAGCATCCTTTTAAGTTACATCCTCATTTTAAGTAAGGATGATTAGTAGATAAATTTGGCTGAGACCCGTGCTGTGGAGCTTTTTTTTCAGAGCTTGAGCTTTTGGTAAAGTGTTGCAGGTTGCTCTCTTTGCTCTGCTTATTTGATTAAAAGAACATCTTTTCTTTCCCCTCTCTTTGGATTTAGCATTAAAAATTTTATATATTTTTAAAATACTAGGAGTATTTGTTCATTTTTACTCCTACAGTTTGCCATTTCCTTCTCTAGACTAGTTTTACAGATTGGAAAACTGAGACTAACAGGGTTTCATGACTTGCTGAAGTTCATACAACTAGTAAGTGTCTGATGCCAGATTTTAATTCACAAAGATGACTCATCCCTACTCCAGATTGGCACTCTATCCATTGCAGTGCCACCTAACTGCCTTCTTCTACATGGCAGTTTTCAAGTCTCCTCTGAGTCTTCTCTAAGCTAAATACCCCCAGTTCTTTCAATTGATCCTCATATAGGAGGAACTCCAGACCCTTTCTCATCCTTATTGCTCTCTGCTGGAAGCTGCCCAGTTTGTCGATGCCCTTCCTGCACTTGAGAGTGAGAAAACAATCCAGCACTCAGAAGTATTCTGACCAGGACTGAAAATCACTGTACCATGATTCTTTGGAGCAGTAATGCTCTACATTGGAGAAAAAGGTGTCTTTGTATGCAGAAAGACCATTGCTCTAGACTCATCTCTCATTGAACAAGCTATTTGTCTCTGGGCACTTAATGGACAGAACCCATTAAAGCTCTGGGCAACTCTCAGACTACACAGGTTGGAGTGAAGATGCCCACTTGCATGTGGAATGGAGTTTCCTCATATGGGAGTTCCCTTTAAACCAATGAAATAACAGTCTTTATTCTTATAATCTTGTTCTGTTCCACTATCATTTTCTTATTATATTTTTATCAAGATTAAAATGTTAGCCATAGTCATCATCACTCTATCACACTCTTGATTCCTAATGAAGATGCTGCTCAAAGCTATCTAGGAAATGTTAATAGATTTTATACTTACAAAAGCTTTGTCCAGAACCAAGAAAAGGCTGATGTATTTTGGAGATGTAAGAAAATTCTGTTGGTATTAAGAAAAATTAAATTGAGAAACAGACTGAAAAATATGGATTATTGAAATTCTAAAATATCAATAATAATATTAAGTGGGGAAAGACTGTGCAGTCAAAAAATGAGTCAGTCAGGGGACACCTCAAAAATTATTCAGACAATCAGCATTTCACAGAGTTGCTATCTGGTTTGGTTTAAAAAAATGTGGGAGACGGAGTGGTGGAGACAGGGTGAAGGACATGAGGATATGTCATTTTGAAAGATGGGCTCACATTTGGATCTGAGACTGCTCGAGGGTTCCGGGTGAGGATGTGCTTCTGGTTTGAGTTGTCTTCTCCAAAGGTCTGGTTTGCAAGGTTGGGATCTTCATATTTTAGTATGACATGTGCACCTAGGTCACTGTCTTTAAGAGGCTCTATTAGATATGTTTGATTACGGTACTTGAAGAAGCCCCTGGAAGATAAGAGAGTAGAGGATGCAAGTCTGATTTCTTTAACAGAGCTGGAATAGCAAGCCTGGAAGCCAAGGCAAAACATCATATCACATGCCAGGGGCAAATAGGACAAAGGACTCCTTCAGGCAGGCCAAGTTTTTAAACTAGACCATTCAAGGGGGAAGAAGGTAATGAATTCAAAACTTGAGATACAAGGCTTCATTAGGAGAGAGACACTTTAAGGCCTTTTAAAGGAGGCTCTTACTGGAGGAGGATAGCCTGAGAACAGGCTACTATGTTTGTGGTCATAAAGAGATGGAGTCACAAAACGGGAGGGAGCCTCCATCCTGTTCCTTTCTATTTTAATAAATGACCCCTGCTAACTTGGACTATGCTTAGTCGTTTCTACTGATTGAAGGAATATTTGATTATTATCTCTTGTAATCTCTTAATTTTGATATTTTAGGATAAAACCCCAGCTGCCCAGACCAGGTAAAAGCCAGGGTCTTTAAGTGCATGCTAGAAAATCTCATAAATGAGATTCTTATCTGTGAAAACCTGGAAATGTGATAAGTTGTGTCCTCTTTCTTAAACTGTCATCTCCTTATTGTTCTACACTGTTCTTCCTGGCACAGTCAACAACTCTCATCCAATTCCCATATTTCTGCATAGTGGCCCTGCTGAAAAATCAAGGCACTCTGAGGGAGAAAGAGGAAGTGTGGAGATGAAGACTATGAAAACTGCCTCCCTAGCTACTGAAGCCACTACACCCTCTGCAATCATAGCAACTAAAAATCCAGCAAAGAGGGTTATTATGACTGAAGTCCTTGGTACAAATAAATGGCTCATTAACAAATATGGGTGATTGTTTTATTAACAGAAATAACAACAAAGAAGACACATTAGGGATTTGTTTTGTGGCTACATCCTAAGTATTATTGGGCTTTTCCATCTGACTTACAGTGAGTGGATACCTCCTAGAGATGTATTATCTCCCTCTCCTGAAATGTGAGCTCAAAAGAGTGATGTCAGTTATTTTTTGTAGATCATAGCAAAATGCTTTGTATGTAAAAACCTCTTAGTAAATGTTTTCATTCATTCAATCTTTAAGGGTCCCTGGGAGAAGAGGCTATATACCAATCTCATGTGAAATGGGCAGAATGGAACCCCAGTCCCTGCCTCTCCACCACCATCTTGTTGCCCATCATTCCTCTTCCTGTTCTCCATACTGCTGGCAAACTGACTTGTTTTTCAGTTCCCTAAATTTGGTTTTCCATTTCCCCTCTCTGGATCGTGGCACAGGTTTGCCTCTCAGTTTTGGAATGTTCTCCTTCTTTGCCTGTCTCTATAACCCCTAGATTATTTCCAGGGTCAATTCATGTACTATCTTCCACCAGCAGCTTGTCCTGCTGATCTCTGCAGTTAGTACTGCACTCTCCCTCCTTCTTCAAATTTTATATTTATATGTATAATTATGGAATAAATAACCATCAATTTCAATAGAAGTAAGATTATAGCAAATGAAAAATAGTATTAGTAACTAATATATAATAAATCAATAACTCATTTATGTATGTATATATTACATGATTACCTGTCATTATATGTAATACTATATATATCATGTATGTGTGATAGAACAGTATATTATATATTCTAGAATGACTATATACTGTATATTATGATGTATTTGTATGAGATGTTCATATATATGGCACACAAGTAGAATATATACATCTCTATCTCTTTCTATGGTTTCACATGTAGTAAACTCCCCCTCCCTCTGACTCATTCATTAATTAAAAAACCCATGTTAGTTAAGCACTTGCTTTGGGCCAAGCACTGGGCACAGGATGCCAAAAGATGAAAGGTAGGGTTCAAAGAGTTTGCATTTTATGAAGTAAAACATCTTAGAAGTATATAAAATATTAGCTGTAAGCTCCTGGGAGTTAGGGACAGCTTTCCTTTTTATTCTGGTGCCTCCCTCACAGTACACAGTAGGTACTTAATAAATACTTATAGAGTTGAGTTGGCTGAGGGCATGCAGCAGTATTGCAATGGCCTATTGGATCCCGCTAACCCAGGTTCTCACCTTAGCCCCCTACACAGACTGAAGCTGGCAATGGAATCCTTTTCATTCTGGATGTGACCATGGTAATAGCAGTTTCCCTGGAGAAAAGAGAAGGAAAATCAACTTGAATAAAAGACTTTCATTGTGGAGAGCCACCAATGGGCATTGGTACCTCAAACTCCCACCTCTCACCTTTGCTGTCTATAGCTCCCACTTAACCTAAAGGCTGGGCTCCCAAACTCATGGATGAAATGAAAGATTTCCCAAAATGCTTCAGCCCAGAACTGCCTGGGCTATTCCCATTTACCCATCATATTCTGAAACTAAAATGAATTGTTCCAATAAAGGAAATTCATGTGAAGGATGTTATAAAATAACAAGGCCACTCCTAGATCTATAGCCTAAAGAAACTAAAGATGGAGGAAAAGGATCTTCTTGTGTAAAGGTATTCATAGAGGCTTTTTTTGTGGTGGCAAAGAATTGGAAACAGGAGGGATGTCCATCGATTAGGGAATGGCTGAACAAATTGTGGCATATTCTTGTAATGAAAAACTATTGTGCCATGAGAAATGATGCACGAGATGATTATCAAAAAACAACTGGAAATAACTTCTATGAAGTGATGCAGAGTAAAGTGAGCAGAATCAGGAGAAAGTTATACATAGTAACAGCAAAAATGTAAGATAATCAACTGCAACTCACTGAACTCCAATCAGCAATGCAAGGATCCAAGAGACTCATGACAATAAAAGCCATTCACCACTTAGAAGGAATTGATGGAGTCTGAATACATTTGAGGCATACCATTTTTTCACTTTATCTCTTACATCAGTATTTTTATTATATAATTAATATATATATATATACATGCATATCTTCTTTTACAACATGAAGAATATGGAAATATATATTGCATGATAGCACATATATAATCTAGATCAGATTGTCTGCCATTTCAGGGAAGGGGGCAGATAGGAAGGGAAAGAACATGTGTCAACATGTAAAAACATTTTACAAATAAAATGATAAATCCTCAAATAAAACTCGATATGAGATTTTAGAGCTGGACCTTTAAAAGCCAGACCTAAGGAATTGTATAGTGGAGTGGATAGAGAGTAGTCAAAATCAGAAAGAGTTTAAGGCCTGCTTCTGGCACAAATTGAAAGTATGATCCTAAGTGAGTCCTGCACACTGATCTGGGCAATTCTTTATAACCATCAGCTGCAGAGAAGGTGCCAGGCTTTATGGGTAGAAGCAGTTTCTTCATCTATACCAATGAAATTCAAAACTGGAGTCAGGAAGATACTTTCCTGTGTTCAAATCTGACCTCAGACACTCATTTAGCTACGTTATCTTGAGCAAGTCACTTTTTAGCCTCAGTTTTCTAATCTGTAAAAATGAGCTGGGGAAAGAAATGAAAATTACTCCAGTATCTTTGTCTAGAAAATCTACAAGGAGTCACTAAGAGTCAGACAATATTGAAACAACTGAAGGACAAGTTCTACTCCTTAATTTTGCAGACAAGGTAATTGAGGCCCAAAGAGATTAAGTAATTTATGTCCAAGGACTTACAGATCATAGGATCATGACTTTAGAGCCAGAAGACACCTCAAAATTCATTTACTCTAGCATCTTCATTTTATAAAATAGGAAACTTAGGTCCAGATAGGAGATTCATATCCAACATCACTCAGCTAATATGATCATAGTATTAGTGTCAGTAAGTTTCTTTGAGATTCAATCTCCATCATTTTACAAAGGTGAAAAATTAAGTGGAAAGAATGGAAATGACTTACACAAGGTTTTACATATCTAAGTCATGATTTGAACTCAGATCTTCTGGGACCTGATTATAAATAATCATAGAGTTTACTTCTGGGTCTCACACTCCTCAGATCCCCATACCCCTCCCCAGATCCTGGGCTACTGTCCCTCCCTCCTTCCTTCTTTTCCTCTCTTACCATGTGTAACAAACTATGAGGCAGTTTGAAATCAATAAACATGTCCTGTAGTTACTACACTCTTCATTACTCAGTCTGGGCTGCCTCTCTGTATGGGATCCCAGGACCATAGGACATAAGAATTGTATTCCAGTTGTTTAATCAGAGAGCCTGACATACAGTAGATATTTAACAAATGCTGGTTGGTTTATTGACTGATAGGGCCATTAGAGTAGGAGAGCAAACCTAATGATTCCTTTTGTCTTATAATATCAGGGATTGTGGTCCTTGAAGTTTCTTGATTAAGCAGAGGAGAAGGCATTGAGAAGGACAACTTGATTCTATTGTTTATTCTTGGTTCTCTGCCTTCTTCCTTCTTGGTCAAGTAATCATCACAAAGAGATAAAGAGGGCTGACAAGCTGCTAAGTTCATTTTACAAAAGGAAAAAGGGAAAAAAAAGTCCTAACAAGAATTTATTGGGGGGGGGGGAGAAAAGTAATATTTATCTACTTTATTTAGCTCCTTGCTAAGTGCTTTTAACAAATAAAATCTCAACTGTTTATCAGAGGCTTTGAATTTTTTTAAAAGCTCATGCATAATGATATTCCAGAATAACAATATGTATGTATGTATGTATTTCTATCTATCCATCCATCTATCTATCTATCTATCTATCTATCTATCTATCTATCTATCATCTGTCCATCTATCTGTCTATCTATCTATCTATCTATCTATCTATCTATCTTCCTGTCCATCCATCCATCTGTCCATCCATCTATCTATCTATCTATCTATCTATCTATCTATCTATCTATCTATCTATCCCCATCTCTATATCTATCCATTCACCTATATATCTATTTATCTATCTATCTATCTATCTATCTATCTATCTATCTATCTATCATCTGTCCATCTATCTGTCTATCTATCTATCTATCTATCTATCTATCTATCTATCTATCTATCTTCCTGTCCATCCATCCATCTGTCCATCCATCCATCTATCTATCTATCTATCTATCTATCTATCTATCTATCTATCTATCCCCATCTCTATATCTATCCATTCACCTATATATCTATTTATCTATCTATCTATCTATCTATCCATCTACACAACCATCCCTCTATCTATCTTTATATATCTATCTATCTATCATCTGTCCATCTATCTGTCCATCTATCTGTCCATCTATCTATCTATCTATCTATCTATCTATCTATCTATCTATCTATCTATCTTCCTGTCCATCCATCCATCTGTCCATCCATCCATCTATCTATCTATCTATCTATCTATCTATCTATCTATCTATCTATCTATCTATCTATCCCCATCTCTATATCTATCCATTCACCTATATATCTATTTATCTGTCTGTCTGTCTATCTATCTAACTATCATCAATGTGGAATCTAGAAACCCCCAAACTTGTAGCCTCCAGGGATCTGACAACCCCCCTGTTTAGTTAGCTTGAAGGTGAAGCCCTCACGTTTGACCAATAAGAGTTTCTCCCTGAGGGAAAGTCCAACTTCACAAGTTTCAGTTTAACAATAGACCTTAAAATAGTTTAAGAGGAGCTAGCTAGCAAATTCCATCAGGTGTTAATTAACCCTTTTGGATCACTTTTTGTCCCTTTCTGTCAAAGTCCTTTACCAAGTTAGCCCAGCCTTTGGCTGGATCTTTCCCTTTTGTGTCCATTGTAAAGCATCTGCCTCTCACTGATAATCCTGTCTAGGACTCCTCATTGTATTTGTTGTCATTGTAAACTATACTCCCCTGCCCTCAATCCCCTAAATGGTATATAAGTCCCCCAAATTCTAGGGTACTTTGGAACTGTCAATCTCATGTGGTTGGTATTCCCAGGGGTTGGTGTCCAGAGTGGTCAGAGTCTCAGGGTTCTGTGTGAAGTCCTTGAAGAATTATGCCAAACCCCTCTCCTTATTTAAATTTTTTTTTTCTGACTAATAGGTCTGTGTCTTTTAAAGTTCAACATTATCTACCTGTCAATATCTATCTATGTATCTATGTATCCATATATCTATGTATCTATCAACTATCTACTATATGTATTTATGTATCATTATCTCTATCTATCTATCTACCATCATGTCAATAAATGCATATAGCCAAACACACATGTGCATATCATATAGTATATACATGGTATATAGTTATGTAGATTTGTTATATTCACATACACTTGTACATATACATGTATGTACATATATAAACATGTTTATGTGTGTACATTTAACATATATAATAAGAAATATGTATTATCATAATTGTCCCTGATATGGTTTATTAATCTAATTCCATTGCTTTCATATTTTATTTCCCTAGATATGTACATCCCAGAGAACACAACCAACCTTACCAGACCTGAGACCTCAAAGCTGCAGGGAGCTTCTGGTGGGGACACTCTGCTGTCCAACTCAAAATCTTAAGAGAGCTGCAAGAGGCACCGTGGTGTTGAATGACTTCTACAGGACATCTTATCCTCGTGAATACATCTCTTTGGCCAGAAAGCTCTTAAGGAGGGATTTTCAGGGTAGTGAACATTTTGCAGAGTTTGAAAGAAGGATGCTTCCAAGATAGCCTGTCTTTTGGCATTCTTCCAGACAGGATGAAGAAATAGCCTTCTCTGCCTTAGAAGCATCCAGCTAACACACTTTCTACTTTATATTCCTGGAGGCCAGTCCTTTCCCCCAACATCTGAGCTCCCGTGCTTACGGACAGTATGCCATGGGTCACCTGTCTCATCACATGTCCCTGGTTCTCCTGAACCCAGCTCATGAGGCAACTTGTTTTTGGACTATCTATTCCAGAAACTGATATTCTTAACCCAAAGCTCTGACCAGGGTTTTTTTGTTTGTTTGTTTGTTTGTTTGCTTTTTCCCCTCCCACTCAATAAGCTTCAATGACCATTATTTCTAGAAAAAACCAAAAGACAGGAATTCCAGGAAACTAGCTGTAGGCAATATATGTCTGAGTACCAGTAAAGAACAATAAATCCCAGAAGTTCCCCAGATAAACCCTCATAGATACCATGGTCCGAGGACTGCTGGTGATCTTCTTTTCATCAGATGAGTAATAGGTTTCTGTGTAGCCTTTCGATGTGAGGTCACTAGGGAAAAGAAGCCAGCATTTACTTATGCTATCATCAAAGCAAGGGGATATCTGTTATATGATTTGCTTCTCATACTTTCCAAAGAATCTTAGAATTGGAAGGGAGTCCAATGCTCAGCTAATCCGGTTCTTATCCAGAGAAACAATTTTCTCTACATCACATCTTAGAGCATAGAATTGAGTTGGAGGATCCCACTTGAAATCCCAATCCTTTCATGCACAGATCACTTATTCTTTTAGAGGCTTTGGTCCTCCATCCATAAAATGAGGGAGTTGGGCTCTTAGATTTTTTTTTCTATTTCTGAATTTCTATTCTTTAGAAACAATGTCTTGCTAATATTCTTTCCATAATCTCTTCTATCTTGCTTCTTTTCTCCCTTCCCACAACTACTAACCTACTCATTTCTTCTCAACTGGACTATAATAATAGCTTCTTCCTAATGGTTTTCACTATTTCCAGTCTCTGCCCTCTCCTGTGCATCATAAATAGAGCTTCAAAATTGATATTACTAAATCACAGGGCTCATCATTTGCTCCTAATTGCTTGAAGGATAAAATTAAAATGCTTCCATTGGGCATTTAGGAGCCCTTCACAAGCTGGCTACAACTGGTCTTTCTAAACTAGTTTCACATTACTTCCCTAATGCACTCTATATTATAACCAAATTGAAATACTTATTGTTGTCCATATATAAACTATAGCCTACTTCCATATCCCTCCATCACTTTGCAAAAGCTGTACAAGCCCTCAGATACTTCCCAGCTGTGTGACCCTGGGCAAGTCACTTGACCCCCATTGCCTAGCCCTTACCACTCTTCTGCCTTGGAACCAATACACAGTATTGATTCCAAGAGGGAAGGTAAGTGTTTAAAAAAAAAAAGCTGTACAAGTGAGCCATACCAAGGAAGCACACTCTCCTAGTTTTTGTCTCTTGGAATGTTCAACTGACTCCAATATATTGCTCAGGGGTAATATTCTATGAGAGTACTTTGAAGATCATCTAGGTTGCTACCCATGTCCCAACCCCTGAAGAAAGATCTCTTTTTTCTTACATTCCCTCATATTAAAGACAATTATTTTATAGACAAGGGCAGCTGGTGGAATAGTAGATAGAGCACTGGACTTTGAATCAAGAAGATTCATCTTTATGAGTTCAAATCCAATCTCGGATACTTAATAGCTGTGTGACCTTGGATAAGTGTCTTAACCTTATTTGCCTCAATTCCTCATCTATAAAATGAGTTGGAGGAAAAGATGGCAAACCTCTACTGTATCTTTGCCAAGAAAACTACAACTAGATCACAAGAATGAACAACAACAACAAATTTGATACTTAAAGAGATCACCTTAACTTTAGGCTAAAACTCTTCTTTTCCCAAACACCTCAGTGAAAACTGAAGCTGAGAATGACCCCAAATACATCTATTCACTATTCCTTTGCGCTGATCACATAAAAGCTTACTCGAATTCCCTGAAGTGGACATATAACTCTATTCCCACTTCTCTTCTCCTCTTCCCATTTCTTCAGAATTTATGTAATTTTTGCCTAAGTTCCTTTTAATTCCATTATTCAGTAAAATGCCCACAATAATTTTAATAATAAAAATTGGCATTTTTATATTATTTTTAAGTTTCAAATGCATATATTATCCTACCTGAACCTTCCAATATGTACTGTTTTTGGCCCCACCACCACTACCATTTTATAGACAAAGAAACTGAAGGTCAAAGAGGTTGTGACTTCCCCATTGTCCTACATCTAGTAACAGACAGAAAAAAGATTTGAACCCAAATCTTCCTGTCTTTAAGTTCAGTAGTAAAATACCAGAATTAGCATCAGGGATGCCCATTCCTTCTGCTACTGTCAGGCTAACAGTTCCCCAGGGATTTATAGGTCCTTATTTCTTCTTGGAAAAGATCAGCATGAAAAACGAAAGCAGTGGCAGATTCGCCAATTAATTCTTCATTCATTTCTTCATCTTCCATTTGAAAGTGTAGGTTCCAAAATTCAAAATGGGTTTTAAAGCTTAATGGGACCAGTTTAGACAAACAGACTTACTTGTTTTGATTGAGTTGAAAGACCACATTTTCCCCATTTATTGTAATTTGATATTGCACCTCTGGTTCATATTTTTCCTGAAAAAAAAAAAGTAATCATTATTATTAATCAAACTAAAAGCTTTAAAAAAATCTCTTCTAGATTGTGTACAGAGCCGTTAATCTGCAAGGTGCCTCATAGAATAACTAGTTCTACAATTATTAATTCATTTTCAGTAAGGAACTATGCTTTAATTAGCTTGGCAAAGTCTCAGTGCAGAACCCACCATTAAGCATATCATAACCCCTCAAAGACTTGGACCATGAGTCCTAGAGGAGGAGTTTTCTAACCGATATCCACAGATGGCTTCTGTGAACTTCTATGGGAAAAATGAATACTTGTTGACTGACTGAAAACTAGATTGAAATATAATTATTGGGTAAGAGATTTTTAGTACTGTCACCACTTCATTAAGACAATCAGTCACAACAAGTAGCTAGTCTGAAAAATTAAGCTGAGATATTAGTTATAATCCTGGTGCTATCCCGCTTTGTCTATTGGCAAAATTCAAGCTTGAGATATCAGCTTCACCCCTGGTATTTGCTGATCAGTTGATTATTTTACCTGATTAGGTCTTCCTCTTTTGCTTTCAGTTCTTTGATGTTTAAATCTTTACCTTCATCTTTGTCTTCAGTAAAAATTCCAGTCATTTCCATCCTGTTTTGTCCTATATAAGACTTCTAAAAACGCTACTTATAGCTCATTGCTTTTTATATACCATGGGACTGTGTGTTCTAAGCATAAATGAACCAGTTAATAAAATGTCCCCATGTATTGAAAAGTAGGATTCAGCAGTACCTAGCAATGGATTCCTGATTATATTTATAGCATTGATTTTGTTTTTCTTTTCTTTTCTTTTCTTTTCTTTTTCTTTTCTTTTCTTTTCTTTTCTTTTCTTTTCTTTTCTTTTCTTTTCTTTTCTTTTCTTTTCTTTTCTTTTCTTTTCTTTTCTTTTCTTTTCCTTAAAAACCTTCTGAGAAGGGACCTGTCATCTTCATCAACTGTAAAAGGGGTTATGAGCCCATGATCCAAGGCATTATCTGAGACCCACAGAGGTTAAGCAACTTGATCAGAATCCCTTGGATAATATGGGGCAGAAGTGGGTTTTGAGCCAAGATCTGCCTGCCCTCCTCAGCATTTTATTTTGTCTCCATGGCTCTCATTTCACCTTATAAATTTGATGCCATAAAGTGAGCTGGGAATGACATTCAGGGCAACCAATGGTATATAGTTATGGAGTTCTGGTAGGACCAAATGTAAAAGGTCCAAGCTAATATATGTCTTCTAGGGAATGACTAGCTAAGCAGGGGGATGGTAACTAGCAGTTCTAGACATATGATTGCTGCTCAGGAAAAGTTTACTCCAACATGACAGTCCATTCATCTCACTTGGGCACAACCTCATGGGTTGATCCATGCAGTTGGAGATTACCATTCATACTGAGTCAGCAATCCCAACTGAAAACACAGTAAATCAAAGGAGGTTAACTTCAAGGAATAGTCAGTGCCTTTTTGTGGGTTAGTGGATTAAAATACTGGACCTGTAAGTCAGAAAGCCCTGAGTTCTCCTCCTGTCTCAATCACTTACTAGTTATATGACCCTGGGCAATTATTTAACATCTATTAGCTTCATTTTCCTTATCTGTAAAATGGAGATAATAATAGCACCAACCTCACAGGCCTTCTGTGAGCACAAAATGAAAATAAATGTAAAATACTTTGCAAAACTTTTCATGCTCAACAATGCTAGCCATTGTTTTCTGCCATTTGATAGTCCTTTCTCACTTCGTGAATGTGGATTCCATCGAGTTTGGGCATCACAAATGAGATCCGTGGATCCAGGTCTGAGATTTTACCCATCTAAGAAAATTTTATTTGGGAGAGGCTCTATATTCCAGGCTGAAACAACTACCCCACAGGGGAATCCTCAGTGATTACCTTCTTTCCATTAGACTCTGTTGGGTTTCCTTGAATCTCTCTTTCCTGAATGATATGGAGTTTTTGAGGATAAACCACTTCATATTCTTTGAACTTCTGTGATTCATTTATAATCATTGCTAGAAGGAAAGAGAGATATTGAATCAAAGATGTGGAGATTGATGTCCTTCTGTGATTCTCTATGATCTGAACAATCCTTGAAAAATTAGACACTTCCAGATCCCTTCTCTCATTTAGTCCTCCAGCAGGATCTGAAAATTTCAGTCAAAAGATAATTTAATCTAATTTCTACTGGCCATACGAATGTGCTCAAGAACCCTCTAAGATTCAATGACCTTTATAGATTGGGAATGCAAAGAGGTAGCCTCTTTTCCTTTCTTGCATGTTTGATCATTAAGGACCTCTTTTCATTATATCTCAGGTCCTTCCTATCTCAGTAAGATAATTTATTGGAAGGAGTTTCAGGTTCAAAATCAGAACTAGTCACTTAGCATTTATTGAGCAGCTACTGTTGTGCCAGACATTATGATAAATGCTAGGTTAGGGCAGGAAAAAAAGGTTCCTTATATCCTATTTATAGCAGTATGTATACATATTTTCTAGTAGCACTAATATTCATCTTTTATTATATTTCTATAGCATTTAACCCTGTTGACTACCTTCTTCTTTTGCATAACTGATTGAATTCTCTAGAGGCAGTATTTCTTAATTTTTGTTATTTAATTAATTGGCACTCATGAAAATTAAACTAGTTAGGAGATTCCCTCCATAATCTGAATGGATTTCAATGAGCTCAAGCAGGGCAAAAGAGAACATTACTGTGGTGCAATATATACCCCATGTGATGTCACTACTTAAGCCTTTCCCAAGACATATCTGATTGGAAATTCACCACTGAGAAGGTGGACCTAGAGACCCCAGCTCCTTGCTCATTATTTCATCACAGTAAGAGGCAGATCTTGAGTATGCCAAGAAGCCCCTTCCTCTCCACCACATGGCTAAATCAACATGGCTGCCTAGTGCCTTGTAGCTAGAACTTGCTGACTTAATTTAATCTTTCAATTTGGTCAAGTGGCTGCTTGTCCCTGCCCCAAATCCTGTTATTCTCAATGATCTCAACAAAAGTGAGCACCCAACTCCCTTTTCAACTTATTTGATAAAAACATCCCAACTCAATATTAACTTTACCCAGTCTCATCAGATTGATGAACTCCATCAGCTTCCTAATGCATACAAGATCATAGATATAACTAAGTCCCTTATTTAACACTTAAGTTCTTCATAACCTGGCCCTTTGTGACTCCCTTAGTCTTCTTATAGTATACTTCCCTCCATGTACTCAATGATATGGCTGCATGACCTACTTTCAATTCCTTAGACTTGACTCTCCATCTCTAGGCACCATGTCTGAATTGGCGGTCCTCCATGGCTGGCAGGTTTTGTATCCTCACACCCCATCTCTTGTTTTACTGAGATTTCTTCAAGACAAGTCAAAATCCATCTTCTAAGAGAGAACTATCCCTCCACCCAGTTGCCAAAGTCTTCCCTTCTGAGATAACCTTACCTGTTCATAAGTGTCACCACCATCCATTGGTTTCATGTGACCTCCTAATTCAGATGCAAAGACTCCATTCTCTATCTTACCTTGACTAATATAAAGAACACTATTTTTATCCCATCCAAATGGCACTTTGATGTAATTGAAGAAAGATTCTACAAGCTGATAAAGCTATTTAGTGTTTTACTGGCAGATTTATTCAGGTCTTGCTACTAGATGGGTACCAGCAATTTAATGTCATTTATGGATATTATATGAATAATAATGTTTTTATTTGTCTCTAATTATTATTATTTAGTAGAAATGAAAAGAAAATGTAAATAATGTCTAATCATCAGTCCTGTAAAATGCTTTATGTCTTAGGAAGATAAAATCTCAGCTGCCCTTTGTATTGGATCTTGTTACTAATTCTTTTTATATCATTCTTTTTAATACACTTTGGGAATCCTTTATGTTTACTATCTTTTAGTGTGTGTGTGGTCTGAAATAGCTGTCCCATATATTATTTGGCTATTGAATGCCTTTCTACTCTCATCTTTGGGGAAGATAGAGGAATGAACTTAAAGCAAGAACAATAAAAATAAACAAACAAGAAAAAAATCCTAAACTTGAAATACTGTGTTCCTGGTGTAGTTTTATGAACCAAGGTGTGAGAAAAGGGAGCCAGGTCCAGCCCCTTCTCCCATCAAAGACCAGGCTCCCATAGAAATAAGCCTGCTCTGGACCATAAGCCTCAGCCTAGAGTAGAGGAGACCTTTTGTCAGAGAGAGTGGACAAAATACTTCCTATATCCCATCAGTGATGTTTTTGTTAAGTATGTCATAATGTTATTATATAATATAAAATAATAGAATAGAATACAGCATAATATTATATCTCACATCATACCATATCATACAATCATATAATATCAAAATATCACAAAATAAAGTATATAACATAAAATGACATAGCATAACCTAAGTATCTCTGTCCACTACCACACAGAACCTCCAAATCTCTTCACCAGGATAACCATCTTTAACTGTCTCAAGCAATCTTCATATAGAAGGGATTCAAGGACCTTTGAGGTCCTGGTTGCCTTCCTCTCTCTTTCCCATAGCACATCAATTCTTTACTTCCCTCTAAATTTTTGCACCAAGAACTGTATATAATATCCCATAAGATATGGTCTGATCAGGAGAGAGGACAGCTGGACAGATGCCTCCCTTTTCTGCCTCCTTTAATACCTCCCAAGTTCCACTAATTGTTGTTGTTTTAACTTCTCCATCACACTACCATCTCATCTCAGTCCCCTAAAACTCTTATCTTTTTCAAAAAAGATTAAAAATCTATCTTACTCTGCTTCCCCCAATTGTACTTGAGAAGTTGATTCTTTGCAGCCATATGGAAAAGCTTATATTTTTCTTAATTAAAGTTCATTTTATTTCCAATCCAGGACATTTCCACTAAATGGGTTAGCCAACAAGTGAGGGTTCTTACCTTGAGTCTGAACCATGAGCCCCAGTACAAAAAGCAGAAGGCCAAGAGACATGGTGGCAGAGTGTGATAAATGGATCCTACTCTCACAAATGTTGCTGCCTTGAGAGTACTCCTGCTTTATATCTTCTGAGCTTCTCCTAAACCAAAAGGTTAAATCAAGGTCTCCTCTGTTAAGTCCTTCAGGGTTTCGTAATGGAGCCCTTCAGCTGCCTGTAAACAGTTCGTTATCACTTTGAGTAACTTCCCAACACACCAGAGCAGCTTCAGTAACAAGACCGCAGAGATAGAGAGGGCCAGGAAAAGCTCTTAGTCAATGTCATTCTTTTCTACAGACAAGGAAACTGAGGTCAGAGGGAAAGAAGTGAAAGGATTGAGCCTAGAAAAGTCAGACTCATTCTGATAGTTCCCAGCTACCTGGGACTCCCATGCTGAGGCATTATGTGGGTGATGAAGGGACCTTGTTCTCCTCATCGGTCCTGCTAGTGTTCCAGAGAAGTTTGCCTCTCCTCTGCAGTGTCCTCCTCATCTTACTGAAAATCAAATATCTATGACCCCATTCTCTCAAATTATTTTTTCTGTGATCAATTAAGTGGTTCAAGTAGCTTCTCCTGTGGGTTAAGCATGTGTTAGGTTCTGAGCATGTAAAAACAAAACAAACATAAAAACAAAATGGAAACAATCTTTGTACTTTGGCCAAGTAAATTCAATCTAACTCAGCAAAAATGTATTGAGCTTTTACTATGTAAGCCACTGGGAGGGAGGGAAGGAAGGAAGGAAAGAAGGAGGGAAGGAAGGAATGAAGAAAAGAATGAAGGAACAGATGGAAGGAGAGAGAAAAAAGAAAAAAATCTGTTCATAAGAAGTTTACAGTACAATAAGAGCAAGTAAATAGATTGATAAATGGGCATCGAGTATTTCTTTTTTTTTTAAACCCTTACCTTCCATCTTGGAATCAATACTGTGTATTGGCTCCAAGGCAGAAGAGTGGTAAGGGCTAGGCAATGGGGGTCAAGTGACTTGCCCAGGGTCACACAGCTGGGAAGTGTCTGAGGCCAGATTTGAACCTAGGACCTCCCATCTCTAGGCCTGACTTGCAATCCACTGAGCTACCCAGCTGCCCCCCTCCCCCGCATAGAGTATTTCTATCATTTGTTTTAATACTATTTTTAACTCCTTGACAAAAAGGCCTATTTTCCCCCTTTCTTATTTCCTCAGCCTTGTAGGAAATCACTTTCTAATATTTAGTTTTACTCAACTGACATGAGAACAAATATGGGAGATAGATTGTAGAGGCCAAGATAAATATAGAACAGTTTGACCATCAACAGCTAACAGGCACTTTCTAAGTATTTATTCTGTTCCAGATATTATGCTAGGGAGTTGGGGATACAAATATAGGATAAATGGTCCCTACCTTTAGTGAGTTCATAGTCTAATGGAGGAGACCCATAAGACAAGCATGTTCACATATACACAGTATAAATTGAAGTGCTTCTTAGAAAGAAGCACTGGGAGAGGTTGGGATTGGAAGAGGCTCTTGTAGAAGGTAGGATTTGAGCTGAATCCTGAAGAAAGCCTGATAAGCAGGAAGGAGGAGGAAAAGAATTCTAGGCTCCAGGGCCAGCTGGGACAAAAGCAATGAACTAGAGGAATGTGTGAAGGATGACAAGAGGGCTAGTGCCTTTCGATTGTAGAATATAGGGTAGAAGTGGCCAATGGAAGGAAAACATTTCATTAAAAAAAAACATAAAATGTATGTGAAGTATCATAATATATTTTAGGAAAGGTGTGGGGAGAAGCCAGAGGAGGGCAAACATGATGACCAAGAACTTAGAGCTGAGGCTGCAAGAGAATAGTTGACGGTTATAGGGATTTATGTTGGAGAAGCAAAGGAGGAGATAATGACTACCATCTTTAAGGATGTAAAAATACGTCCTGTGGAAAAGAGATCACTTTATTCTGCTTATTTTCAAAAGCCACAATTAAGAATAATGGGTAGCCAAATTTCATAAAGGCAGATTTAGACTTCTTATCAGTAAAATTCCCTTTCTGTCCTATCCCACTATGGAAAGTCTGTTTCCAGAGATGTCAAATTAAGAAGCATTCATTAATCACTTACTATTTGTCAGGCACTGTGTCCATTTGGAAGGTTTTCAATCAGAAAATGGACAATGACTTATCTGAGAATGCTTTAGAAGAGATTCCAGTTCAGATATAGATTGTAGGAGATGGCACGCTACTATCTATCCATGTTGGTCAACTATTCATTCTTCACACAGGAAGTTCCATCTCCCATATCTCCCTCCATGCCTAGAATGTTCTCCCTCACTATCTACTTTCCTGGAATCCTTGGTGGAAAGTGTCCAATTGTACAGGGGGATTTCCTGTTAACCTCTAGCTAGCTGTGACATCTACCTTCACTCTCTTCCTTTTATTCTGAATGTTTTTCTGTGTGTTCATATTAGATATTACTTAGGAGTTCTTAAACTAATGAAGACTCAGCTTCAGACCTTATGCTTGTTTTGAGTGATTAATCGCTGGCCCCTGAACCCCTTCTGACTCTGCATTTCAGCGATTCTGTAACGTCTTAAATCATCTTGTGAGCCTCTGGAAAGCTCTCAGCAGATGTCGGTTTATATGAATCCAACTCTGAGAATGAGAAGTGTGGCAATATTTGAGGAGAGCTCGTTTGTCTTCTTGATCCATCTGGAGGAAATAAGAAGTGGCCAGAATATAAATGTTCCATTGAATACACAAAGAACTGCATGGGCTAAACTGAGGCCTGGAATGAAAATGACTACAATCTCTGACCACAAGTATTTTTACCCCTGCAGAGTCCTAACCCTCCCCTTGCTCCAGGCAACTTGGGTCAAAGAGAAGAGCACAATCAGAGAAGAAATATTGCCAGTCGTTCCACTTGGAAAGCCAGCAGAGCAGTGCAGTGTGGCCATTCCTATCCAGTGAGATGTAAACATAGATAGAGATGGCAAATGTCAACTTCAGAGAATCCCTGAAGGGGGCCAGATGCCGAGTGAAGAAATCGACATCAGCAAAGATCAGCATGGCACAATGGGGCTTCCATCCCTATAGAAGAATGGGAAAATGGTGGTAATAAACTTTAACATCACTGAGATACAGATGGGGGGTGGCTTAAATCTAGAAAAGGAGATGAGATAAGTTAAAAAATCTGCAATAAAAATCTTAATATCCAACACATGAAAACAACTCATTAACATGCACCAAAGCCCATCTTTCCTTTACTCTATTTTTGTGGAGAACAGCATAGTTCTGTTTACTCAAGTTTATAACTTTATACTTTCATCCTCAAAATATAGACTTTTGAAATGTAAAACATTATTCTTTAGGATAATTTTTCACACTACTCTTACACATAATTTCTTTTAAAAAATGAATTTTTGTTATCTTTACTTTCCACATGAGCTATTTCTCTCCCTGTATGCTTTCCCCTTGTCTTTCAGAGAAATTCCTCTCATACAAAAAAAAAAAGATTTTATGAAAAAGAGTAAAAGAAATCAATCAGCAAAATCAATCAACACACTGAAAAAGATCAGAAGTTAAAAGTAATATTATCAATAATCAAGGAAAAGCAGGGAGGAGATATATTCTCATCTCTTCTTTGGGTTCAAGCACAGCCTTGAAAATCTAGCAACATTTCATTTCAATTATTTTGTAGATTTTTTCTTCCATTTACACTGTAGTAGTCATATATATCATCTTCTGTTTATTTCACTGTGTACAAGTTCATTTAAGTTTTATGTGTTTCTCTGTTTCAATCATATTCATCACTTCTCACAACAGTCATATTCCATTGTATTCACTTTGCAGGATTTATTTAGCCACTCCATTATTAATGGACAACTGATGGGTTTCCAGTTCTTTGCTGCCAAAATTAAATATTACAATTATTTTTATGTATTTGAAAGCCTTCCCCACCCCCCAACTTCGACATTTCAGATCCAATAAATGTGAGGATCTTTGTGGTTCAAACAGAAGTGAGGCCAAAGTTCTAAAAGATGAATGAGTAGGAGCAATATCTCAATAGTACAATCAAATTATAATGGCGATTCTTTGACTGCTTAAGGAACAATCGGTATTAAACATTTTTGTGGAAAATGTAGCAGTATTTGAGAAGAGCCTGATCCAACTGGAAGAGATAAGAAAACTTCAGAATATAAAAATTCCATTGATCATTCAAATGTGCTACGTGGGCTAAACTAAGAAATGGAATGGTGGTCCATGACCTCAACACTTGGCACATAAAAGGCAATTAAAAATAATCCTTAACTTATGGATTTTGCATACATTCAGTTAGGTACCAAAACAAGTAAATATAAAATGGTTTGCTTTTGTTTTGTCTCCCCCTACTTTTATAAAGGATCATGTATCAGTAGAGGTATCACAGAACATTTCAAAATAGAACTATGACTCCCTTCAAATATCCTAATGACTGGATCCAACCCCTGGCTGCCCATCTCATCCTTCCTAGGCCAGTCTTCCCCAAACTGGATTGCAGATTTCAATCTCTTTCTTCCCCAGGAGTAGACCCTACAATGAACAAATAGTCTAATGGAGTAGAAGGAATATGACCAGAAATTGGGAGCACTGAGTTCAACGGCTGCTCTGACACTTAGAACTATGGAACCACAGGTGATTTTTAGAGCATCACTGAGCCTCAGTTTCCACCTATAAAAATTGATGATGAGAATACATAGAATATCTATCTCACAATGTTTTGGGGGGCCCATATTAGTTAGTCAGTCAACAAATATTTATGAAGTACCTAAAGCAATCCAGGCACCAGTGCTACGTGCTTGAGATCCAAAGAAAGGGATAAAGCTGGTCTAAATCTGCCTCTTTGAAACTTCTCACTGATTCAAGCTCTGCTCTCTGAGGTTAAACAAAACAAATCACTTTATACAGACCTTTCCATGTTTCTTTGAAATCATCTGTTTTTTCTTCTTTCTTATGGCACAATATTATGCTACTGTAGTCCTATATAATCTCTTAGTTCATCATTAATCATTCCTTAACTGATAGACATCCTTTTAGCTTTAGTTTCCTTCCTTAAAAGTTTGTTGTTATTTTACTACCACAAAAAAGGGCTACCATAAATATTTGTACATATAGAACCTTTTCCTGTTTCTTTTATCTTGTTTGAATAGAGTCCTAGCAGTGATATAGCTGGGTTAAATGGAATAGGCTGTTTAGTCAGTAACTTTTTGTGTATAATTTCAAATTGCTTTCTAGAATGTTTGTAGCCCTTCATGAGCCCACCAACAGTGCATCACTGTGCCTGTTTTCTCAGAATCCTTCCAATATTTTCCATTTTCCATTTTGGTCTTTGCCAATTTGACAAACCTGAAACTCAGAATTGGTTTAGTTCACACTTCTCTAATTATTAATGCTTTAGATCATTTTTCCCTATGGCAATAGTCTCAGTTTTTTCCCTTGAGCACTGCCTGTTCATATCCCTAAACTATTTGTCAAATGGAAAATAATTCTTTTTCATAAAAAAAAATCATATCAGGTCATTATATACCTTGGAACTGATACCTTTGTCAGAGAAAATGGTGACAAAAATGATTAATCAGTAAATGGTTTCCTTTTTAATACTAATTTTATTAGATTTATTTCAACACAAACTTTTAAAAATTTACATAATCCATGTTATCCATTTTATTTTCTGTGATCCTCTCTGTCCCTTGTTCACAAACTTTCCCCCTAGCAATAGAAATGAAAGGTAATTTTGCATGTTTATCTAATTTATTTATGATGAAAGCTTAATATACACATACAAACATGTATATGTTGCATAACCATTAGGAACTTATCTTGTTATACGGCATGAAATGTAACTCAAAATTTATTTCTTCTATGCTGCTGTCCAACTTAAGACTGGCACCCAGTCTGGTTCCCCAGAATAATATGTCAGAATTTACTATCTTTCATCAAAGGCAGATGATAAATCCCTAGTACCAATGGAAGTTTAAAAAAAAACAAAAACATGTCCTTGATTTGTACCAGAACCAGAATACCATCACAACTGGGCATAAAATGAATCTACAAACATGTAAGAACAATGTTTTTTGATTAATTAATTTAGGGTATTTTTCCACGGTTACATGACTCATGTCCTTTCCCTTCTCTCCCTCTCCCCTAAGCCAATGCACAATTCCACTGAATTTTATGTGTCATTGATCAAAACCTATTTCCATATTACTGATATTTGAACTAGGGTGGTCATTTAGAGTCTACATCCCCAATCATATCCCCATTGACCCTTGTGATCAAGCAGTTATATTTTTTTCTGTGTTTCTTTTCCCACAGTTCTTCTGGATATGGATAGTGTTCTTTCTTATAAGTCCCTCCAAATTGTCCTGGGTCATTGCATTGATGCTAGCATAGAAATCCATTACATTTGATTGTGCCACAGTGTATCCATCTCTGTGTATAATATTCTTCTGGTTCTGCTCCTCTCACTCTGCATTGATTCTTGGAGGTCATTGAAGTTCACATGGAATCCCTTCAGATCAAGGAACAATGTTTTAGATAGTTTTATTATTATTATTATTATATGTTATCTATTTTAATCATTTTTAATATCGAACACTAATAACCTCCAAATTACTTGGAGTCAAAAGCTTTATAAAATTTAGTCTTAGAGGAAGAATTGGAAATCAAGGGGAGACTAGATGTAGTGCTTATGGCATCTATCCTGTTCTCTATTAGAGTTGTCCATATGAAGCTTCCAATGAACTACATTTTATATGCAGAAACTTATTCAAATGCAAATAAATGGGAAAAAACTCTTGTGGAATAGTACAATAAACATTAAACATTAAATAATAGAAAAAATCAGAATAATAGTAGATTAGCATCTTGCCTTTATTCTCTTTCTATGTGGACATCATAAAAATGTTGAGAACAAAATAATAGTAATAATGATAATGATTTTGACTGACACTTCTATACTGTTTTAAGATTAAGATTCCTTTTTTTAAACCCTTTCCTTCCATCTTGGAATCAATACTGTGTATTGGTTCCAAGGCAGAAGCGCAATAAGGGCTAGGCAATGGGGGTTAAGTGACTTTCCCATGTTCACACAGCTAGGAAATGGCTGAGGTCAAATTTGAACCCAGGACCTCCTATCTCTAGGCCTGGTTCTCAATCCACTGAACCAACCAGCTGCCCCCTAAGATTAAGATTCTTGAAACACTCACAATAACATTATCTCATTTCAATTTTGCAACAAACTTCTGACAACAAAGCTCCTCTTAACATACCCATTTCCCAAATGAGGAAACTGGACTTTGGGAAATTTGCAAGATAGTCCTATGGTCATATAACTGGTGAGGGCCTGCTCGCATATACTTTGTACCTTTTTGGACCTTTCTGAGTTTAAAAAAGTGCTCAGCAGTTGTATTCTCTAATCCTGGTGTAGAATGGCATTATTAGACTTTTGGAATTAAAAGGATGGGCTTCTGGGCATAAAATTCTCATCTCATGTTAGAGCATGCTCCAGAATTTCATACCAACTCTCATAAGCATAGCATTAATGAGTATTTTAAATAGAAATTAATTAAACTGGAATACATTAAATGGAATTGAATTGCTCATATTTTCAAATGAGGGAAATAATTATTTTTTATTCTTTATTTTTATTAAATTTGAAATTTTTTATTAAATTAATTAATTTAGAATATTTTCCCATGGTTACAAGATTCATATTATTTCCCTCCCTTTCCCTCCCCTCCCCCCTGTAGGCAATGAGCAATTCCACTGGGTTTTACTTATGTTATTGATCCAGATCTATTTCCATATTATTAATGTTTGCACTAGGGTGATTGTTTAGTCTATATGAGGAAAAGAATTATTAAACACCTACTTTGTCACTATGTGCTAGGTATATTATACAAATCACTTCACAAATATTATCAAATTTGATCTTCACATCTTCACCATTTTCTGAATGAGGAACTGAGGCAGACAGAACTTAAGTGATATGCCTAGGTCAGCTAGTAAGTGTCTAAAGCTGGATCGGAACTCAGGCTTTCCTGATTCTGGACCTGGAACTATCTATTCTTCCACCTAGATATCCCTAAAGACATGTGAGCATGTGAGTCTCTATTTGCCCTGACTATGAACAGTTGTCACTTCAACCTTTAGGGTTTTTTTATTCTAGCTAGAACTTCAGAGTCTACAATAGTGGCTGCTCCATTTCGCTCCTCCTGTTGGATAGCTAATAAGTGCTTTAGGTGAACAAGTACCTGCACTGGTCAACAGCTAAAACATACTAATAATTATGGACAATATCTTTATAGAGTTCAAGTTTGGGCCAAGTATTTAATGTTTATAGCTTCATCAAAGACTCCCCACAACTCTGTGAAGTAAATGTTATTATTATCCTATTTTACCAATGAAAAACTCGAGGTAGACAGAGGTTAAGTTACTTGTCCACAATCACACAGATGATGAATGTCAAGGGCAAGACACAAATTCATGCCTGCTTAAATTCAGGTCCTGTACTCCAGCCCCAGCACCTTATTGAATCTCTGAATAACATTCCACCATTTTTTACACTTCCTGGATTTTCTCATTCATCCTTTGGAAGGGGGTGGGGAATGGGAGTGAAAACCCCAGACTTAAGAGATCTTGTTTGTATTTTCAATTTCTCCTACTTTTTTTTTTATGCGCCTTGTCAAAACAGCATCTGAGGTGACTCCATGGATGGGTTTCATTCTTGGAAATTTGTCTCTGGAGCAGCTGCCAAGTTTATGTTGTGGTAACACTGGAGGTTTTCATGGTTCCTTGTAGGATCTTTGCTGAACACATATCATCATCGCTTGATTTTATAGCCCTTCTAAATCACTGTGTGTTTGTATATTTTGAGCTGTATTACTGGAAGGAACATCATGAAACACAACACTCCCCTGGATGAGAGTTGGTGAAAAAGAAAAGTGTTTACTCCAAGAAAACTGCATGCTGAGTGCTGCCGACTGTCCTAAATTGGGGGATGCTCTTGATTACTATCCATTCCCAAGGTACAAGCCCAGAGAATGGTGAGGCAGGGACATTGCCTTGGGAAAGTGCTACCAAGCAAGAGATTAGCCCAAAGGCAGGCAGCAACAACAAAGAGTCAAAGGACTGTATGAGCCACTCATCGGATAATCAATCTATGTGTAATTGAGAATGGACTCATTTCAGAAATTCAACTTCATAGAATCAAGGCCTCAAAGATAAGAGAAGTCATCATGTCTAACCCTTTACCTCAACCCTAAATTCTTGCCTGGTCCATAGTAACAGCTTATTTCCTGTCTGCAACTTTGTTGCTTCTAATATCCATTCAAAGTGATCATCTAATCTTCTTAAAGAGTTATGGTGCCTGATAGTTCATTATCTATCAAATCTATCTGTTCTAGGATCACATAGCTCTGTTTAGTAGGATGTGATTCTATGTAATGATTGCTATATTGTTACTCTATGTGACCAATATTAAAAATGAAACAACAAACTAAGAAGAAACATTTAAAAGAAGTTCCTTGTAGAAACTCTCCTTTCTCATAGAAAATCAGGGCAAATTTATAGAACTCTTCAGTTGACAAATGCTCAAAGGATATGAATAGACAATTCTCAGATTAAAAAAAATTAAAAATATCTTTAGTCATATGAAAAAATGCCCCAATTCACTATTAACTAGAGAAATGCAAATTAAAACAACTCTGGTGTACCACCTCACACTTACTAGCCTGATTAACATGACAAAAAAGAAAAATGCTAAATGTTGTAGAGCTATTGGAAAAAAAAAATAGGACACTAGTACCCTGTTGGTGGAGCTGTCAACTGATATAATCTGTCTGGCAACCCATTTGAAACCATGCTCAGGGGATCATAAATTATGCTTTGACCACTATTACCTCTGTATCCAAAGAGATCAAAGATAGGTGGAAAGGACCTATTTGAACTAACATTTATAACAACTCTTTTTGTGATGGCAAAGAAGTGGAAACTGATGCCCATCAATTGGGGTATATCTGAACCAGTTGTGGTATATGATTGAAATGTAATACAACTACTACATAAGAAATGATAGATGAGATGGTCCCAAAAAATCAGGAAAGATTTTTATGAAGTGATGCAAAGTGAAGTGAGTAGAAGCAGGAAAATACTGTACATTGTAACAGCCATAAAGTATGATGAGCTACTGTGAGTGACTTAACTATTGTCAGAAATGCAAGAATTCAGGACATCTCCAAGTTACTCATGTTGAAAAGGGCTATCAACTGTTATAGAAGGAATTGACAGAATCTGAATACATATTGAAGAAATCATTCTTCACTTTATTTCCTTCATGAATTTTTCTCTATTATAAACAATATATCTTGTTTCACAACATGATGAATGTTGAAATATCTATTATATGAAAACACATGTACAACTTATATCATGTTACCTATTGTCTTAGGAAAGGAAGAGGAGTGGAAGAAACATGGATCGCAAAATGTCAGAAAATGATTATTAAAAATTGTATGAAATAATCTGGAAAAAAATTAAATTAAATATGTGTTTTAAAATATTCTATTCTATTATTTAATCCATTGATACTAAACATTTACTCTGAAAACCAAAGTACTGAGAAACTCTATGTTCTGTGGACAAACCTTCAATTCAGATTATGATAATGTTTTCCCTCAAACTTTACTTTCTTGTGGCTAAACACCCCTACTTCTTTCAATGGGATTTCTAAGAAAATTGCTTCTGTTCTCACATAAATATCCTAAGGATAATTATAGCAAAAATGAGAGAGAGAGAGAGAGAGAGAGATAGATAGAGAGAGAGAGAGAGAGAGAGAGAGAGAGAGAGAGAGAGAGAGAGAGAGAGAGAGAGAGAGACTCTTGACTCTTGATTATCATCATAGCCCCATGGGGTAGATGACACTATTGTGGTTCCCATTTTGTAGATGAGGAAGCTGAAGATCAGTAAATTTAATGAGTTATCAGAGACACATTGTTAGTAAATGTTGAATGTGAAATTCAAATCTAGGACTCCAGATTCCAAGTGCTTTGTACAAGTATTGGTTTTAAGGCAGAAGAGTAGTAAGGGCTAGGCAGTTGGGAATAAGTGACTTCCCCAGGGTCACACAGCTAGAAAGTGTATATGATTAGATTTGAACCCAGGACCTCCCCTCTCCAAACCTGGTTCTCTCTTGACTGATTCATGTAGGTACCCAAGAATCCAGTTTCAGAAAAAGCATATCAGTGAGACATGAATGATTTGTGATAAGAAATTGGAGAGGCAAGCTTCAGTTCCAGAGAGCTTCATCACTGAATTCTATCGAACACTTGAACAACTAATAATAATATGGCATGTGATAGGGGTTAGAGGATAGGTCTGGGAATTCATTGATGATATAAGCCATTACATTAAGGAATCCTTTTCTAGTAATGCAGATTGTCACCTCCTGTGCAGCTTAATCATTGAGAATTGCCTAGAATATGTTAATTGACTTGATGTGGAGACTAGTGTCTAGAGAAATGTTCTAGAAGTCTTCAGAAGAAGAAGCTAAAGTTCTGATTCAGATCCATGCTTTAAAAATATTTTCAAAAGTAAGAAAGAAAATCTATCCAATTACTACAGTGAAATATAATTAGTCCTAATACCCAAACCAAGGAAGGATCAGCAAAGAAAGAGAACCCTATAACAATATAACTAAAGAATGAAATAAAAATATCTAGCAATAATAAAACTAAAAGTAATGTTAAAAAGGTGTATACAATTCAAGAAAGCAAAGATGTTTCAATATTAACAATATTTTAGCATTCATTCAGCCCACATTTAATAGGTGATTACTTTGTAGTAGGTATTATATTAAGGGTTAGAGATACAAAATAAAAAGGAAAACAAAATAAACAAACAAACAAAAAAAAACATTCCAACTCTCAGAGAGTTCACAGTTGATATTCAAACAATTAATAAAGAAAAAAGTCTTCAAAAATCAGCACTCATTTAGGTTAAAAATATCAAAAAGGATAAATATAAAATATTCTTCCCTTAATATTTTTGTAAATATTTATTGAAAACCAAGAATTACTCTTATTTTAAAAAATTCTATTTTACTGTTATTACAATTTTATTCTGTGTCTCAGATCTACAATAGAAAAGGCCAACATTTGAGAAAGTGAGACAGAGAGACAGAGAGAGAGAGAGAGAGACAGAGAGAGACAGAGAGAGAACTGAATAATATATACTTTTATCTATCAGTTCTTTCTCTGGAGGTAGATAGCACCTTTTTCATATGTCTTTTGTATTTGAATAGTTGATACTCAAAATAATTTATCCATTCACAGTTATTCTCCAAACAATATTACTCTTATTGTATATAATGCTCTTGTTATTCTGATCAATTCATTGTTCATTATTTCATGTCTTTCTTTGTTTTCCTAAAATCAACCTGCTCATCAATTCTTTAGTATTCCAACATAATCTTATATGTCAGAAGTTATTCAGCTCTTCTTCAATTGATGATCCCCTCAATTTCAAGTTCTTTGCCACCACAAGGAGAGCAGCCATAAATATTTGAAGCATGAAGCTCCCCTCTTTTCCCTGATCACACTGGGAAATAGGCCTAATAGTGGTATTATTGGACCAAAGGGTATGAACAGTTTTATAACTCTTTGGGCATAATTCCAGTAGCTTTATTTTTAATGGAGAAACATTAGAACCTTTCTCATAAAGAATAAAGATAAAGTAAAACTATTCACATGATTATTTTATGTAGTTCTAGAAATTAAAAGTGTAGCAATAAAATAAGAAATTTAAATGAAAGGAACAAACATTGGCAGAGAGAAGGCTTAAATATCTTTGTAGATGATATCAGAGTCTTTTCAAAATTCCAGAGAATCAACAACAACAACAAAAACTATTCAAGATAATAAACAACTTCAACAAAGTAGCTTGACATAAAATAAACCCACAAACCATAATGATAAAACCAGGAAAAAAGCAGAAAGAGAAATAATATTAAAACTAACGCATAATGTAGCAACTACACTGGCATGAACATTGTATAACATTAATGTTAATTTTATAATTATAACTGCAAAACTTTTTGCCTCCTAATGGAGCTGTATAGAGAACTAAATAATTGGAAAAAAATCAGGGTTCATGGCAGGGTCAGTCTAATATGTTATAGTAGTAGTCTCTTGGTAACCGAGGATGACGATTGTCTTTGTGCATTTTCATCTATGGTGTATAGATGAGTGTGCACAAAGACACTTGTGCTTGAAGGAGATTTAAGTGGAAAAGTCGTTGCACAGAGACAGTCCCACTCTCTCAGCTTTGGAAGCCTGGGTCCATTGGCACGAGAAATCGTTACACCTGGAGACTTCCTCAGCTGCATTGGATGGCCGTGTTGTCCTTTGTGCTCCAACACGCCCTAAGCACTCCACAGTGCTTTGCTGCGTCGCCCTCTCAGCCGTTGAACTTTCTTATTGGTTTCTTTCGCCTGTTCCGCTGAAGCAGTCTTCACATGCTGGGTGAGCAAAGCCCTGGTTCACCAGGGGTGAACCGATGGCTACCCTCACAAGGTTTAGCCGGCCTGTCAAAGCAGTTTCCCGAGGTGTGGCCGCTGCTGCATGCTAGCAGCTACTGGGAGCCACAAGTGAGAGCTGGGTGTCAGATGAGGGTCAGAGGCTGGAGAGCTGTCCTAAGAGGGCATGACAAGCCAAGCCCTCCATACCAGAGATACTACCCCTCCCTGAGCACCCCATACACCCCTCCTTTTTAAATATTATATATGTAATATATATCTATTTTATATATTTATATATAATATAATATATAATATATTTTTATATTTATAATATGTTAGAGATGACATTACTGCCCAATTTAATTTTAAGATGTAATATCATATACATTAAAACCCCAACAGGTCACAGAGGGAGGGGGTGGAGCCAAGATGGCACCTCTCTGACAGTCCTCCCAAACTAATTTTTTAAAAGGACCTCAAAATGGCAGGAGTCAAAAATCAACAGCAAGACAGTGAGGGGGCTCTCCCACTGAATATGAAAGACAAGCAGAGAGAGGGCATTGATTTTCTCAAGGGAGATGGGAAACAAAACTGCCCACAAAGGAGTGCTGGCCAACCACCTACTGTGGCTGGTGCTGAACCTGGACATAAGCCAATTTCAGTATCTTGGTATCCTGCCTACACCAACAATGACAGAGCACTTCAGACCCCAGACCCACCCCCTTGAATTCCGAGACACTAGCACCACCCTTCATTGAAGTAGGAAAATCTATTGTGCTTGGCCTTTTCAAGTCTGCTTTGCTCAGGTGAAGACATAGCCACAGGGCTAAATAGCTTAAGGTGAAGAGCCCTGCAAGCTATCTTCAGAGAAGACAGATTTAGAAGCTTTCAGAATTCCCTAGCCACAGGAAAAAAAAAAGACTGGAAATAATGAGCAAAGAGCAAAAAAACACCTAAGTTTAGAAAATTTCTATGGAGACAAAGAGGGAAACACAGAGTCAACAGGAGATGGTGAGATCCAAGCAACCACATGCAAAACTTCAAAGAAAAATGGAGCTAGGTCTTGAGCACTGGAAGAAGTCAAAAATGAATTAAAAAATCAAATAAGACAGGTAGAAGAAAAATGGGAAAAGGAAACAAAAGTAATGCGAAAAAGAAAATAGCTTAAAATACAAACAGATTAGAGAATTAGAGGAAAATATCAAAATTATGTGAATGAATAAGAAAAAAAATCAAGAATCTCAAGAATTATGAAAGACAATAGGAAGAAAGGAAGAGAATTAGAAGATTATCTCTTTTATGGCTGTAAACTGGGGACAAATCCTTAACCAGTCAAGAAAGAGAAGAAATGTAAGCTAGCATTCATTAATTTTTCTCTATTTGAAAAATTAAAAAAAAAACAATTCTGATTATGTGTAAATTTTTAAAAATACATTTGAATACATGCATCTAGAATATGAGGATGGCAACTATATTTCCAATAATCACCTCTGCCAAAAAAAATGACCTCCAAATATATAGAAAATTAAAAAAAATCATAGCTTTCCATATTATCAAGAATTCCTCTGTTTATCAGTCCTGTTTCAACATGATCTTATTTTTACTTATCTAATTTCATTCTCTATGTCTTCTTCTATTAGAATCTCAGGTCCCTGAGGGCAGGCATAGTCTTTCTTTTCATATTCATATCCCCAATGCTGAGCTTGGCATATACAGTAAAGGTTCAATCAGTCCTTGTTTATGACATGACTGTTGACTTGTGTCCTTCAATAGGTTGCTTATGTTGGAGATAATGCTTTAGAATTTTAGTACCTATACATTACACATAATGGTTCCTAAAGGTATGGTTACAGAATTAAACAGAGAGTGAAAGATATATGGGAAAAATTATGAAGAGGGGAATAATGGGGTGGGGAGGTAAACAAAAGTAAAAGAAATATGTACTTATTATCCATGGACAAGCATAATACAGAGTTTACTGAACCTGGAATAAGGAAACTTAGGTATAATGCCTTCCTCTGACACTAGCTTTCTGACCTGGGTCAAGTCACTCTTTTCCTGAGTACACCTGCTGTACTCAACTTTTTAAGATTGTCCTAGAACTCACGTTAGGTAGTTATTTAGTCAATACATTACCTAGTGTTATGTACCAAATGTTTTATTAAGCCAGAGAGATGTATAAAAGGCCAAAGAGAGTAACTGTTCTCAAGGACATCATGATCTAATGCAGGAGACATCATGCAAACAACGATAGACAAACAAGATATATACAGGATAAATTGGAGATGGTCTCAGAAGGAAGGAACTAGAATGAGGAGAAATTAGGAAAGACTTCTTGTTAGAAGGTAGCATTTTATTGAGACTTTAAGCAAGCCTGGAGGTAGAGGTGAGAAAGAAGAACTTTTCTTAAATAAACAATATCCTGTGAAAATATCCAGAGACAGAAATCAGAGTAGCCTGTGTAAGGAACAACAAGAAAGTCAGAAAAATCACTGAGTGAGGGGTAATATAAAATTATGTTGAGAAGAATGTGAGTGATAGATGTCATTCAAGGAGATACTTATTATCCCTCCTCCCATCACCCCTACCCATAATGGAAAAAAATTATTACAATAAATCCCCAAAGTTAATATAATGCTTCCAATTTATTATGGTAAAATGCATAATAATTAGATTAATTCTGAGGTCCCTTATCACTGTAAACATGTGAGTCTTTAATCCAGGACTGGTTCAAATTTTATCTCTGATATTTTCACCACTCATATGATTTTGGACAAGTTGTTTCACCTCTGTGTGGCTCATTTTTCTCATCTGGGAAATGTGTGGAAAGTTCTTTGTCACCTTGGAAAACCCATTGAAAGGTTTGTCATTATTGATATGAAGAAGTGGTAAAACAGTGGTAAACACAACTGGACAATGACGGTGCTGCCTTTTAAAGTTAATGGATTTGGTGTCAATTTCTTCCATCAATTGGTCAATATCTTGTGGAAAGATAACATGCAAAACCACTTTTTATGGCATTTTATCGAGTTGTTTATGGGACTGATGTTTTTGCTTATTTTATTTTATGATGTGTTTTATTTGGGGCTTTTCTGTTTGGTTTTTAATTCATTTTGTTGTTGATTTTACTTTCCTTTGTTTGGAACAAGATGATCATAGACTCTTTTGATTGTATCAGCATGGGAAGAAGGACAAGGGGAATAGAGCAAAGGGAGGGAGATTCTCTTGGGCATCACTGATCATAACTTGACTATGACTTTCATTGATTCACACAAACAGATTCAGCATCTACTACACATAAGCAACTGTCCTAATTTCACAGGATAAAAGGATCACAGAATGGTATAATTATAAACCTACAGCTACAAAAGACCGCAGAGGTCAGCTGGTACAATTCCTTCATGTAAAGGATGAGGGAAGTGAGAGTCAAGGATGATAAGTGACTTTCCTAAAGTCACACAGTTTCTGACCTGGTTTATCAACTCATTCTTCTGATTTACTAAATATTTGTGCCAAAGGAAGCTGAAACAAAACTTATCAATTAAAGATGAAAAAAGGAAAGAAAAAAGTGAATTCCTCTATTAGAATATAACCTTCTTGAAAGTATTATATCATTTTTCTTTTTCTATCTCCAGGACATACTAGAGCCTTGTTAGCAATCCTATAGCATAGGTGCCAGAGTGGGGCACACAGAGCCCTCTCTGTGGGCCTGCCCACTGTTGCTCTAGCACAGAAGGTGAGAACTGTTGCTCACCTTCACCAGAATTTGTTACTAGAAAGCTCAAGGGACTTGGTGTGGGACTGTCCATTCCCCCTCCCCTTCTCCATGCAGTTTGCAGTTTGGGCACTCAGTCTCTAAAAGGTTTGCCATCACTATAGAGTATTGAACAAAGTAGGAATTGAATAGAAGCTTGCCAATGAATTATTTGGTTAGTCAAGTATGAGTTGGAGTAAATAGCTTCAATTCTGAAATTTCTTGATTTTTGTCCAATGCCCAGATAAAATAAGAGGTGCTTAATAAATTTTATCAACCAACTTTCCTTAAAAAGGAAGAGATATAGCAACTAATATGGATGTGCTTCCTGTCCTTGTGGACCTTACTGACTATAGGTAGGACTGTAGTTAAACAGGATTTTGCTGCCCTGCTTCTATCAAGGGTCTAGTAGGTTGAGTTACTATACCAGTCATATCATATCTTTATCCTCATTACATTTATTTAGTACTTAGAGGTTTTCAGACTGCTGTATTTCATTTGGGCCGCTAGGAGACAAGTTAGGACAGCTTTTGCTAGCATTAAGAGGCAGTGAGGTGGCACAGCGGAGAGCACAATGAACTTTGAATTAGTGAAAAAACTTAAGTTCAAATCCTGTCTTGAGCACTAATCAGTGTGACCTGGAGGCAAGCACTTAATCTCTATCTGTCTCTGTTAGTTTTCATATCTTCAAAATGAGGATAATAGCACCTACTTCCCATGATTATTGTAAAGAAAAAATGAGATAATACATATAAAGGGCTTCATAAGCTTCAAAGTAACATCAAATTGGTAGTTATTATTATTATTTTTCCCACTTTGCCAAAGAGAGAATAGATAAACCAGACTAATACCTCACCTTTTGTAAGCTCTAGTATCAGGATTTGAATCCAGGTCTCTCCTGACTCCAGTTCAGGACTCTATTTATTATACCATATTCCATTTATCATAAAACACTGAAGTCCTCTATAGGAATTGAAATGTGATACTCAAAGAATGAGAGAGTGGGGCTTCAAAGGGACTTCCTTTAGAAATCATCAGACCTAGAGATTAGAGTATATATGAATAAGGGAGGGGTTCATTGGATGAGTGAACAAATAAATACTTTTTAAAAAAATTCAAATATTTATAAAACATTTACTATGGACAAAGAACTATGCTGAGAGCTCGAGCTGCTGGAAAAAAAGGTGGAGGAAGTATCTCCTGCCTTCAGAGCAGTCATACTCTGATAGGAGTAAATTACACATGTGGAAAGGTTCAGCTCTAGGGATGATGAAGATGCTTAAAAGTCCTCAAGGTGCATTGGGAGAAAACTGGAAAATCCCAGGGATCCTGGGAAGACATGGGCAGGTATGTGAAATGAAGATGGATAATATGGAAGGATTGGATTAGAAATGACCTAGAATGAAGTGAATTCTCAATCGAGTTCATAGGCAATGGTGAATCAATGAAGAGGAACTCTGTGATATAGATCTATGGAGAGAGAAATATAGACGATACAGAGGTAGGGATAAACACCCACCAAATACATAAATATGTTTGTGTTTCTGTGGACAGATAGATAGGTAGATAGTGGAGAGCAAGACAGGTAGATAGATATGCTGATAGTGGAGGGCTGGATAGATACATCAGCAGCTAGGCAGAGGGGAAGCTGCTAAGTAGACATAGTAGAGGGAGGGCTAGATAGATCTGAAGCTAGAAAACAGACAGAAAAAGAGAAATAAACAGGTGAGAGACAGATGGTAGAGAAATAGATGGAAAGATGGCCAGTGAGGCAGCAAGGAGGTAGATAGATTGATATTTAGATAGATTGATTGGTAGATAATAGGCAAGTAGTGAGTAGATAGGTAGATCAATGAATAAATAGATAATATATAGACTGATAGAAGAGAGAGAGATAGGCAGGTAGGGAGGCAGTACATAGATAAATGGACAGATAGTTGATAAATAGGCAGATAGGCTGATAATAGCTGGATAGACAGATGAATGGATGGATGGATGGATGGGAAGATAGATGCATGCATGCATATATAAATACATAGATATATATCTAGGTAGATACATAAATAGGCAGGTGATAAATATGTGTATATATATATGCATGTATATATATATATATATATATATATATATTAAACCCTTACCTTACCTTTTGCCTTAGAATCAGTACTATGTATTGTTTCTTTTTGTAACATTTTTTTTATTTGGTCAATTTCAAACATTATTCCTTGGTTACAAAAATCATATTCTATTCCTCCTTCCCCTCCCCCCACCTTTCCCATAGCCAGTGCGCTATTCCACTGGGTATTACATGTCCTTGATCAGAACCTATTTCCATGTTGTTGGTGTTTGCACTAGGATGATCATTTAGAGTCTACATTCCCAACCATATCCCCTCAACCCATGTGATCAAGCAGTTGTTTTTCTTCTGTGTTTCTCCTCCCACAGTTTTTCCTCTGAATGTGGATAGTGTTCTTCTGGTAGATCCCTCCAAGTTGTTCAGGATCATTGCATTGCCACTAATGGAGAAGTCCATTACATTCGATTGTGCCACAGTGTATCAGTCTCTGTGTACAATGTTTTCCTGGTTCTGCTCCTTTCGCTCTGCATCACTACTTGGAGGTTGTTCCAGACTCCATGGAATTCCTCCACTTTATTATTCCTTTTAGCACAATAGTGTCCCATCACCAACATATACCACAAGGTTTTCAGCCATTCCCTATTTGAAGGGCATCCCCTCATTTTCCATTTTTTTGCCACTACAAAGAGCACAGCGATGAGTATTTTTGTACAAGTTTTTTTCCTTATTATATCTTTGGGGTACCAACCCAGCAGTGCTATGGCTGTATTGTTTCTGAGGCAGAAGAGTGGTAAGGGATAGACTACAGTCATTAAGTGACTTTTCCAGGGTCAAAAAGCTGGGAAGTGTCTGAGGTCAAATTTGAACCTAAGACTTCCCATCTCTATCTCCATCTACTGAGCTACCTAGCTGCACCCTAGTTGATAAATATAGGAAGGCTGTGTGGTATAATAGTAGAATGTTGAGTTTATAATCAAGAGAAATATGTGTTTGGATCATTGCTTCACTGTCATTCCACTTGTGAGACCATGGACAAGTTACTTAAGCCTTCTTTGACTCAGCTTTATCATTTGTAAAATCAGGACAATAATTCTGACGTGTCTCTCTCACACCTCCCTCACTCCTCTTAGTGAGTGACTCAAATAAAATGAAGTGCCTTACAAACCTTAAACAGTGCCATACACATATGCAAAGTCTCTCTCTGATTCCTTCTTTGGATACAGAGTTGGCCCTAGGTTCTTGAAATGCCCCTGGAATATAGTTTGCCTGGTTTTACCCAATTGGAAAAATGCCAAATATGGGGCCACAAAAGGGCTGTTAATTCACTATGGAGAACAATCCTACCTAGGCTCAAAGAGTCCCATCACTAAGCTTGCTACATGACTGTGAATTATTGAGCCATAGCCTCTTCTGATAAGCGATGCTTTTTCTGAAGGAGAAAGAAGGATTTGAACTCAAGTTCTCTGACTTTGAAGCTATTGCTATTTCTAAGAATGTTTAAAGAAATAATTTCATGAACTGAGATGTTTACCTTGGCAGAGAGCACCTTTACATCAACTGAGTCATTGCCCCTTAAAGTAGTGAGGTCTTACAGGAATGCTAGTTTGTCCCTATAGAAGCAGGCTAAATGCTAGAATACAGAGCAAAGACCCAAGAATCCTGATGTCCATCAACCCAGATGCAAGGAAAAATAGGGAGTATGTTCAGTAGATGACAATTTTTTTCTGTAAGTTAATGTAATTCTAGGATAAGAGAAAGCAAAGTCACTTCCCCACATCCCAGCTCTCTATTATTATTCTGTGGCCTTGAGTGATTGCCTCAACTTCTGTGACTCAAAGTTTTCACAACTGCTAGACTGACTATTACCCCACTGAGGTTAGGTAAGACGTCTGGGAGAGACTCAGAAAGCAGAATTGGACTTGGGGTTGTGAAAATGCAGCAGAAAAGCTGTCCTGGCCCTGAAAGCAGCAGAGATGTTGCCATCCCACCAATTCAAGCGTGTCCATTTCATGCTAAAAGGGCATGTTAGCCTTCAGCCCAGGGTTTTTCCCCACACCCAGGGTGAAGGTTAGACATGTTGCTTACGGGGAACTTTTTACTCAAGGATGACATTTGTCTGTAACCCTCAGTCAGGAGACTGAGACAACTGTAAGGTCAAGGAAGTTGGCAATCTCACTCCTTGGTAAGAAGCCAGGATAGATCCTGGAGAAATAAAGGCAGCCCCTGGCCTGGATTGCAGAGAGAGAAGGGGAATATAACCTACATAAAGAGAAGAAAATGTCAAATAACATCGAAGTGGGAAAGATAGCAAGAGACTCAGCTTCTAGTTCCCTTCTGTCACTGTTTTACCCTACAGCTTGGGGCAAAGAAGTTCAATTCTCCAGTCTTTATTGTCCTTATTTAAAAAATAATAATTGAATATGATGAGTAAACCTTGAAATAATCAACCTCAGAGGCAGGTTGTTAGAGTATTTGTCTTGGAGTCAAGAAAGCATGAGTTCAAATTTGGCCTCAGATACTTATTTGCTGTGTGACCCTGGGAAAATCCCCAGAACTTTATTTGCCTCCTTTTCCCCATATGTCAGTTCAGAATATTAAGAATCAAAATACCTCATTGTCTGCTTGTGTGCATAAAAAAATACTTGGCAAACTAGAACAGGCTCTATTTTCCTAGTTCTGATGTGTTATTTCATCAGTGTACATGATACCTCATTAGGAATCTCTTTCTACCAATGCTAATGAGCATGGCAATTAACACTGATGCAACACTTGAAGGTTTGTGAAGCACTTTACATGTATTAAATGATCTGATCCTCCCAATAATCCTGTAAGGTAGGCGTTGCTATCATTCTCCCTTTACCAATGAGGAAAATGAGGTCAACAGAGGTTAAGTTACTTGCCCAGGATCACAGAGTTTTTGCAGTCACATTTGAACTCAGATCTTTCTGACACAGACTTATAACAATAACCATTGCATCACCCATCTTCCTCTATAGCTTTAATGTATAAATTTAAGTTCTCATTCTGAACCACCGAGTCCATTTCCCTCATCTTACATGGATAAAGAACATGAGACCTACTGATATGGGAAGGCTCAAGACTCGATCCCTAGAAAATAACAAAGTAGGGATTTGAATACAAACCCATGACTCCAATTTTTTTGTTCCTTCTGTTTAATTGGAAATTTGTTACCCTAAAAAACTACATTTCCCAGGAGCCCACTGACTTTCTGTCATTATGTGGTGACATAGACAAGGAGATATATTGGGTGAGGTTCCTGGTGGTGGGCTTTTTGAACAGGTAGATGAGCTATGATAGTATGTGGTTTTTAATTTGTTCCTTTTTTATTCCTTTATTTCTAATGATCATTAATAAATCTTTTAAAATATAATACTTTAATTATTGTACATTAATTTTAATTTTTATACTTCCAATAAAAAATGTTGAGATCTCTAATCTTATGATCTAGAAAATAAAAATTAATCTATAACAAGAGAACTCCCAAGACGCAGTTGAAAAATTCTAAAAGTTGAATATGCTGACCTGAGAATCCTACCAGCATCTCAAACTTAATTCATCACTCATCAATCTTTTTCCAAGCTGTCTGCTCCATAACCCAATCCCAATTCTAATTGTGCCAATAATTCAGCCATCCAAGTACCTTGAAGATCTTCTTGTTCCTTTCTTTTTTGTCATATTTCTCCACATCAAGTCATTCACCAAGACATATAGATTCTTCAAAATATCCCTATTTTAGACCTTATCACTTGTGTCATCAACTATAATAGTAGGTAAAATCTTAATTGGTTTCCCTGTGAAAGGCATTTGACCTATAATATACCCTACAGACCACCTGATCAATTAATCCTTCAAATGTACTTCTCTGATCATGTCACTTCCCTTCATTGGATCCACTTTAGGCAGTAAATAAATTTGAAATTCTATTTGGTCCAGTCTATCTACAATCTGACTTCAACATATTTCTAGTGTCATCCCACATAATTCTTTTCCCTCTATTGAAATTGGAAAGTTCCTTATTCCTAGAACATAGCCCAGACTCTATGAATATTGCAATTGAATAGGAAAAAGAAAAAAAAAAACTCTTCCAAAGCTCCTTATGTGTAAAAGCACTCTGTTGGTGTCTGGAAATGAGAAGAAAGAGGAAGGAAGGGTGAAAGGAAGGCAGGAAAGAAGGAAGGAAGGCAGGAAAGAAGGAAGGAAGGAAGGAAGGAAGGAAGGAAGGAAGGAAGGAAGGAAGGAAGGAAGGAAGGAAGGAAGGAAGGAAGGAAGGAAGGAAGGAAGGAAGGAAGGAAGGAAGGAAGGAAGGAAGGAAGGAAGGAAGGAAAAAGAAAGAAAGAATAAGGAATAAAGAAAGAAACAAACAAACAAACAAATGTACAAACAAACAAAAACAAAGAGATAGAAAGGAAGGAAGGAAGGAAGGAAGTAAGTAAGAAAGAAAGACAGAGAGAGAAAGAAAGAGGGGAAGAAAGAGAGGAAGAAAGAAAGAAAGAAAGAAAGAAAGAAAGAAAGAAAGAAAGAAAGAAAGAAAGAAAGAAAGAAAGAAAGAAAGAAAGAAAGAAAGAAAGAAAGAAAGAAAGAAAGAAAGAAAGAAAGATAGAAAGAAAGAAAGAAAGAAAGAAAGAAAGAAAGAAAGAAAGAAAGAAAGAAAGAAAGAAAGAAAGAAAGAAAGAAAGAAAGAAAGAAAGAAGGGAAAAGAATCAAACAAACAAACAAAGAAGGGAAGGAAGGGAGGGAAGGAAGCAAGAGAGGAAGGGAAAAAGGAGAGAGAGGTGAGATAGAGGAGAGATTAAGAGGGAAGATGAGATAGAGTCAGAGAGAAGAAAAATGTTTCCTGCCCTCAGGGAGCTTACATTCTAATTCCCTTTCAGTCTCTTCCAGTCAGAATTTATTCTTCATCATTCCCATCCATTGTAATCCTATTTATCCTTTAAAATTTAATTCAGAAGTTCTGTTTTCTTTATAGTAGCAGGGGAAAAAAAAACTATAAAGATTTAGATCCACAGTACAACTAGGTTGAGCAGCTAGGTGACAGTGAATAGAATGCTGAACTCAGGAAAACTCATCTTCCTCAGGACAATTCTAATATCAGAAACTTAAGAGATATATGATCTGGACCAAGCCACTTAACTCTGTTTACCTCAATTTCCTCAACTGTAAATTGACCTCCAAAAGGAAATGGCAAACCACCCCAAAGACTATGCCAATAAAATTCCAAA
Source organism: Monodelphis domestica (assembly GCF_027887165.1). Lineage (NCBI taxonomy): Eukaryota > Metazoa > Chordata > Mammalia > Didelphimorphia > Didelphidae > Monodelphis > Monodelphis domestica. The sequence goes on along the minus strand of NC_077227.1, from coordinate 740,875,305 downwards.
TAGGGTTATAAACAGCCTAGCACAACTGAAATACAAGAGTCAGACATAACTGAACAACAACAAAAACAACAAAACACACCTAGGTCATGTGTTATGGTGGCAAGAACTCAGTATCTGAGTCAGAGGACATTTGAAATTCAAGGACCTGGAGGTTGAGGACCTGGGTTCAAATCTCACCTCTGATGCTTCCTACTGGGGAGTTTTGGGTAAGTTACTTAACCCACCAAGGCCTTCATCTGTTTATTCATCAATAAACAGAGAAGACTAGACTAAAAAGTCTCTGTCATCTCTTCTACCTTCATATATGAATCTTGGTTCCTGACCTATTAATATAACATTAGGCAAATTGCTTAATCTTTCTGGTTTCGTTTTTCCTCATCTATTTAGAGCTGGCCCCTCCCATATCTAAATCTAGGATTGTTTGTCTAAATAAATCTTTCCTCGGTCACTTACTATTTATGTGACATTGAACAAATAATATTATTTCCCTGTGTATTGGCTTCCTGCCTTATATATTGAGGGGTTAGATTAGATCAAGGTTTCTTAACATGTGTGTGTGTGTGTGTGTGTGTGTGTGTGTGTGTGTGTGTGTGTGATAAGGCTCTTTGGTAGTCTAGGCAAATCCTATTTCTAAATTCATCAGCTAAAATACATCCGGTTATAAAGGAAACCAATTATCTGCAAATAAAGATCTAGTGGCTTCTCCTTCTAATCAGTTTGCCTTACTTCTCTGCGGCAATATACTCATTGACTCTTAGAGGATCTGTGGACCCCTTTGTAAGGACCCACAAACTAGAAGCAGTAGAGCAGTAGAGACCTTTAAAGCTACCTAGTCCAATTTTGATGATGTTTTCTCATTTTGATGTTACAATTAGGAGAGTTAAGTGACTTGTTCAAAGTCATACTAATAATGAAAGTCTGAGGTGGAATTTGAATTCCAGTCCTGTGACTCCAAAGCTCAAATGCTCTTTTTGCTGTACAGTACAGTCCTTTGGGCTATCTTCTAGCCCTGTCTATGACTCTATTTTCTTTGCCTCTTTCAGTCAGAAGGAATTCTTCCCTTCCCCAAACTTATCAAGCTTTATGTCTAGACCAACACGTGGAATTCCTGCCAAACAATGGATGCCAGGAAAGAAGGGCCAATGACTTCCTTTTTCTCTTCCAAACCCAGTTTAGGCCCTTGCAAAGAGGAGATCCTTAAGAAAAAGGTATTGACTGAATAATTGAAATAGATGAAGCTTTTGTTCTTACTTTTCTCTTCCTCTTTTCCCCCATCCCAAACACTTGGGCTCTATTCTATGACCTCAAGGTCTTGTTTTAGTTCAAGACATTAGTCCCACCAGGAATAGATATGCATAAAAGAAACCCCAAAACTTTACTTCCTGTCTTGGTAATAATTCTGGGACAGAAGGGCAAGGGAGAGCAAATGGGGTTGAGTGTCTTGCAAAGGGTTGTACAGCTAGAAACCGAGATCTGGTCCTCCTGCTTCCATATAGGCATTTTAATAGGAAGCTCTTTAATTCAAAGAAATGAGTCTCTAATAGTGGAATTTCTGAAATATGCTGATTTTGTGTGCATGTTGAAGGGAGTAACTTACCAGAGTCACACAAGCTAAGATGGGAACCCAAGACCTCTAACTGCAAATCTGGCCCATAGAAATACTTTGGTTCAAGTCTGACAATCTCTAGCTATTGGACCTTAGACAAGTCATCTCACCTCTCTGGACCTCACTCAGTTTCTTAGGATTTAACTCCTGAGCCCCAAACAGGCAATGATCTGGCTTGATACTACTCGGTGCTAATGAAATTACAGATGAATCCTGTATGCCTGTGTTGCTAAAATATGTCACACAAGCTAGGTGGCAAGAGAAACACATCGCTGAGCCTGGAGTCTTCAGATCTGAGTTCAAAGCCAGCCACAGACACTTACTAGCTGTGTGACTCCAGGCAAGCAATAACTTTGGTTGGCCTCAGTTTTCTCTGAGAATACATAGTATTAGCACTGACTTCTTCAATTTATTGTGAGGGGGATGCAATGCGATAATCATTATAAAGTGTTTAGCACAGTTGGACACATTGTAAACACTATAGAAATTTTACTTATTTTTATTACTCTAAGTAGACTTTCACAGCCCTGTGGATACAGCAGTGAGCTCTAAATACCCCCAAAGAGCCAGATGAGCCCTGCCAAGAGCTCTGACCCCCCAGAGCTATCCTAAGCCACAAATTCCATTATCTCTGATGTGTACTAAGCAGAATAAACAAGGACTGTTTCCTCTGACTTTCTCAGCCTTTCACAACCACCAAAGCCAAGTTTTCTAGGCATAAATATTTCACAAGTGCCTACTAAGGGCTTCAATGTTTTATTTATTCTTTTCAACTGAAGCCATAGTTCATAGAACATTTAGATTACCGATCTGTCCCTCCTCATCATTTAAAAAAGAGAGGTGGGTGTTGTTGTTTTTCAACACTGCCCTGGAAATTTGTGCCAAATGAAGAGAAGCGATATGGTGTAGGGGACAGAAGGACAGCCTTCCAGGAAAGAAGTGTAGTGTTCATGAGACGGGAGCCATTGGAATCCATTCTGGTTGTACTTTCTCTGCCCAAACCATAGTCCCATTTATGGGGGGGAGGGGGGAACATAGGCAAATCATGACAGATTTCCATTGTCAGATAGAGGGGATAAGCCCTTTTATCCTTGAGGCTATTGGGAACCACTGAAGCTTTTCAGGAAAGGGAGCAAGAGACCAGAATGGTGCCTTTGGGATACTCATCTGATTGCAGGTATGAAAGATGTCTTTGAGAAGAGAAAGAATGAATGCAATGAGGCCACTCAGGAAGCCGTTTCCATTGTACAGGGGAGTAGTGAAGTCCTCTGTTTAGGTGATAGTCTTGTAAGTGAAGAAATGGGACAGTATGAAGTATATTATGGAGGTAGATACAGCAAAACATGGTGTTTGGTTGGCTATGGGGATTGATGGGAGAACAAAGGATCACAGAATCTGAGAGTCGGAAGGGACCTCTACAGCCATTGGCCCAACCAAACGCTAAAGGAATCTACAAGATACAGTAGTGCACCTGGCCAGCAATTCTCCAGTCTCCACTTGAAGACTTCCAATGGAAGGGAATCCCACCGGCTCCTGAGACAGCCCAGTCCACTTCATGGTAGCTCTAACTCTTAAGAGATCTTTGCTTGTTTTGTTTTGTGTTGTACCCCCACCCTCCCACCCATGGGTATCCAGACCAAATTTCTCTTGTGACAAATTTCCAAGTAGACCAACAACTGACATTTCCTGTGGATGAGAGCCCCTCAGATACCTTAAGACCATTATCAGCCTTCTCATTCTAAGCCTCGTCTTCTTTTACCTAGGCTAAATATTCCCTTTCTCCAACTGATCTTCATTTAAAGGAGTGTTTTGTTTTTGTTTTTGTTTTTTTATAAAATGGGCCAATTAGGCTAACCATAAACATTCAGCCCCACCAGGAAAACCCTCTTTAGGCAGTCAGTGGCAGAATAAACAGAATGCTTATGCTAAAGCTAACAATAAAACTAATATCTACCATCATTTCCCCTACAACAGGGGTTACATCAAGCACTCCTTCTACCCTCTTTTGACAGGTTTTAGATTTCACTGAAAAGAGACAAAAGGGTTCCAGGACTGGATTGTACCATAGTCCTGGCAGCTTCCTGGATCTCTAAGGAGGCAACTGAATGGTAATAGTGTATAAAATGCGAGACTGGGAATCAAGAAGACCTGAGTTCAAATTAAGCTGTAAATGCTTAATAACTTTGTGACGCTGGGCAAGTTGTTTAATCTCTATCTACCTCCTAGTTTCCACATCTGTAAAATGTATACACCAGTAGTATCAATCTTCTTGTGCTGGTTGTTGTTCTATTGTTTTCAGTCCTATCTGACTCTTCCTGATGCCATTGTGGTGTTTCCTTGGCAAAGATGTTAGAGTGCTTTGCCATTTCCTTTCCCACTTCCTTTTATAGATGAGGAAACTGAGGCAAAAAGGGATTAAATGACTTGCCCACAGTCACACAGCTAGGGTCACAAACTTTTTGTAGGTAGATTATCAAATGCAATAATATTTTAAGTGGTTTATACATCATAGCTATATAATTACTAGTTATTATAGCTATTATTATCTAAGGGCATAACCCACCTTCATGGAGCTGGAATTCCTGCTGCTAGGTGGATTCTGAAGACAATATAAGTCACTGTTTCTTCATCATATCCTGCCTAGATAACCTACCTCAGCTGAGCCTCACTGTTTTCTTGGGTTGGATTTTCCCCAATGACATCCAGCCAAGGGATGACACCCTATGCCTAATCAAGACCTTCCATCTTCCCTCTTCATGCCTGTTCATCATCTGCTCCCTATCCCAAGAATATTCTACCTCTTCACCATCACCTTTTTTTTTTTAAGAAACTCTTACCTTCTGTCTTGGAATCAATACTATGTATTGGTCCCAAGGCAGAAGAGTGGTAAGGGCTAGGCAATAGGATTCAAGTGACTTGCCCAGGGTCACACAGCTGGGAAGTATCTGAGGCTAGATTTGAACCCAGAATCTCCTGTCTCTAGACCTGGCTCTCAATCCACTAAGCTACCCAGCTGTCCCCACCATCACCTTCTATCTTCATTTTCTTCCTTTAAGACTCAGCTCTGGTCTTTCCCTCTGCATGATGCTTTCCCCTTTCTCCTTCTCCTGAAGACTATTTCTTTCCTCATAAAATTGCTTTGCTTTGTAAGTTTTACAAATATAGTTATTTGCATGTTCCTTCTCTCATCAGACTGTCAACTCCTTGAAGGGCTATATGACTTTTTTGGCATCTCTATGATGCCAAACAGTGTCTCATACATAGTAAGTACTCTATAAATATTTATTGACTTGGCTTGACTAGATAGTAGCAGGAGCAATAGGATTCTCAATATCTGTTAATAATTTTATCAAGTACATTAATAATCTTTGTGAAGAATGGATTTAGCTCTCCCCTGATTATAACAATGAAGATACTTAGCTCTTCCTTTATAGTGAAGCTAAAATTGTAATCTCCAATCTATTTTTAGATTTTAATTTACAAAAGGTGATAACTTAGTATTTAAATTGCATCTACCCATTTTAACCACAAAAAGGTGTTAAGTAACTACAAATGGTGGATTTACCAAAAAAGGTGTTAAGTAACCCAAAAAGATATAATCTAACCAAAGAAGGTGAGAACTAAAGAGTGGGTAGTCCTGGAGAAAAGGGTCTGCTGTGATTGGTATATGTAAAAATTTAGAGGAGGTGACTCAAGAGTAAAAGATCTTTAAGAGGACCAAAGGCCAGAAGGAAATATATTTGATTTGAGTTTCGAGTTGGATGGAGGCTCTACTTGGAGGAGAGACTAGAGGACAGACCCTTGAGGAGCGACTAGAAGACAGACACCCAGACTTCTTTCCATTTAGACTGTCACCATTGGTGAGCAAAAGGCTGACTTAGTGACCCTGCTTTTCTCAGAGGTATCCTCTGAGAAAAGGCCCATCCCCTTGAGACTCTCTTCTCCTTGCTAGGGCTTAGAAATTCTAACTGATATCAGAAGAAGCCAGAGTTTTCCCTCTCTCCCTCTTTCCTTAATATCTTCCTTCTATTGTAAATATTGTAAATAAACTACCATAAATTCAGTTTACTTTAATAATTCATTTGGGATTTAGAAATTTAAATCCCTGGCAACCACATATTATATATTCAGAGTCCAACCATAATTAAATTTAACATCTTATTATATAACTATATAAATCTAAAATATTTATATATCATTATACAAATATATAAATAATATAGTAATTTTATAATAATTTTATTTCCTATTTCTTCATGAATAATGGGAAAATACTTGAATAAGTATTTAAGGGTACAACTACTTTCTGTCTCTCCCTCTCTGTTTCTATTTCTCTGGGTCTTGGTTTCAGTCTTCATCTCAGTTTTAACAAAGTCATGTTTACTGAATAACTAGAGCAAGAAATGAAGGTGGTAGAGTGGATAGAGAAATGAGCTAGAAGTCAAGAAGACTGTTCTTCTTGAGTTCAGATTTGACCTCAGACATTTACTAGCTATGTGACCCTGGGCAAGTCCCTTAACCCAGGGTGAAAGAGAATTTTTTATTCCCTTTGTCCATTTTAAGTTAATTAATCAAGAATTTAAAGTATCCCTACTTACCACTTAGTAAGTCACCAAGAAAGAAAGTTTATGCCCTAACAGGCCACAAGCACTGTCCCCTCCTGGGCAGTGCAAGGTAAATTGAAAGGCTGTGATTGATTTCTGACATGTGACAAGGAGAGCTGATGGGTGGAGAAAACCATATATAAATGGGAGCCTGAGAGAGATTTGCTCTCTTCATTTTGGGGCTCTCAATGCTTGGAGCATTCTGTGGCTCTTCATTCTTGGTGGCCTTTAGCCTATGGAATATGAGCTCTGATGAGATTCTTGGTGGTCTTGTCCTCATGTGCACTGAAGGTTCTTGGTGGGTTTTTTTCAGCATCGTTGGCTCTTTGGATTTCAGCTTTCTGATCTGGACTTTGGATTCTGATGAGATTCAAATTCAGATTCACATTTGTGGTCTGCAGGCTCTAGGGTTAGCACTTATGGTATTTTTAGCTAGGTGTTATTTTGTACCTTCTTCCTACATTTCCCACTTTAATATCTCTACCTTGCTGTAAAGAAATCAACTAAAGCTACTAACAGATTCATGGTTTATTTTTTAAATTTTATAAAGAGTGACCACAACAATTCTTTTTTTTTAACCATCATGATTTTTTTCAAACCAAATTTTTAACTATTACATTTTGGACAACCAGTTTTTTATTACCCCTTCTAACCTCAGTTCACCATCTATAAAATCAGCCTGGGGAGTAAATGGCAACTGACTCCAGTATCTTTGCCAGGAAAATCCCAGATCAGGTCACAAAGAGTGGATGTGGGTAAAATGACTGAAGAAAAATAAAAATAATTACAGGTAATCCTTCCACCTTGCAGGGGTTAGGGGCACAGAGTCGCAGGGATCTGGAAAATCCACATAACATTTTTGGCCCTCCCTAACAGAGAAGGTCTGAATTTTTTCTTTTTCTTTTATGCTGTGTTTACAGTCAAAGAAATTGTGTATATTTCTGGTATTAAAATGTTGGTATTATACAATCACATATACATGTTTATGTATTTCTGAATTTCTCAACTTTTTCTGTCATCTGCAGCTTCTAACAACCTCCCCCAAAACTCTTATTTCATGTCTTCTACTGACACACCATTTTTTTTTAATTAAACCCTCACCTTCTGCCTTGGAGTCAATATTGTGTATTGGCTCCAAGGCAGAAGAGTGGTAAGGGCTAGGCAATGGGGGTCAAGTGACTTGCCCAGGGTCACACAGCTGGGAAGTGTCTGGGGCCAGATTTGAACCTAGGACCTCCCATCTCTAGGCCTGGCTCTCAATTCACTGAGCTACCCAGCTGCCCCCACCATTTTTTGAAGCCACAATGGGGATAGATGTAACATGGAAGTGATATCTGTCTAATCACCCCACATGCACACCGCCCCATTGCTTGGAGTTTGGAGGAACACATCCTTACCTGTACTACCTAGGTCTCCCAGAACAGCGGGCTTAAAGTTGTTTCTGCACAGCATTCACTGAAGTTAACCTCTAAATGGAATAGATGAATCTAACTTCCAGATGGATAGATGCTCCTTTTTCTCTTTTTCCGCTCACTGGAGCAGACAGATTTGTACAAGCCTTCGCACTTTACCATCTAGCTTCTAACAATGACATCAAAGGCCTTACTGGCTAGATATATGGTGGCTTATTCTCCTGCCTTTTTCAAATATCATAAACGGCCACCATTCTCAAGCCCTTTCACTTGAAAGCAAAAACAAAAACAAAAACAAATACAAAGGATCTAGCCCAATATTTACAGGCCTCAGATTTGTCCCAGGTGGGGAGAGAAGGCCCTAGTTCTATCCCCCCACAGACTGTCCCATTCATCTGAACAGCAGCTTCCTTATGTGGGTAGGAAAAAATTAACCAAGAGCCTTTGCCCTTCTCCTCCCATCTCTGTTTGAACATGATTATACTTGAGGCGGGTACAGAAAAATGTGACTCTTTGGCAGTTTGAAATGTTAACAGAAACAAAGAACATAGAAACCAAGTTTAGCGCAAGATGAAACAGAGCTGACTTGTTTGGACATTAAGATCTTGCTCTCCTGTACCCTTTCATATCTGTACTCCATATGGGGTATGTGGGATTTTCAATGAGAATTAAGCCCTCTTCTAAGAAGGCTTGTGAGTCCTTTGCAGGATTGATCATCTACGGTTGGGGTCTACCTTTTACCCAACTCCCACTTGTGATTTAAACCCATAAAACCATCTCATTAGATAGACTAAACCAGGTTGAAGGGAACCAACAGGCCTCAAATATGTTGGCATGTTAGGAGAGATTCCTACTCCAAGCATGTTGAAGGCTCACCCTGGCAGAAGGAACAGAGGAAAACTATTTGTTCCAAAGGCCATGAGAGGAGTGGAAGCAGGCACTGTGAAGCTCTAAGAGCTTGGTCAAATATAGAAGATACCAGGATCATTCGCAATATCACAGGCCATCACTAATTGTCCTAATTTCTGTCTTCTCCCTGGACTTGATTGACTCTGAAAGAGAAAGTGAGGATGACCACTGTGCAGCTCTGCCTCACTTAAATCCAAATTATGAGCTATGATGTTACTGGTCCTCTTCCAAAGGACAAAAATTTAGTCCAAATAAAACCTGATTGTTCTGTGAAATATCAGTCTGAAATTCAGAATCATAATGTAAAATCCCACTAATTCACACTGATTGAATGGAAAGCCAATTTAATGAAATGTTGATCTGATACTTTTTTTTAAACCCATACCTTCCATGTTAGAATCAATACTGTTCATTGGTTCTAAGGCAGAAAAGCAGGAAGGGCTAGGCAATGGGGGTTAAGTGACATGCCCAGGGTCTCACAGCTAGGAAGTATCTGAGGTCAGATTCAAATCTAGGACCTCTGATCTCCAGACCTGGTTCTCAATCCACTGAGGCACTCAGCTGCCCCTGATTTGACACTCTTGAGTGCATGGAGGTATTGAGAAACAGTATGGATTAATGGAAAGAAGGCTAGATTTGGCATCAAAAGTCTTTAGTTTGAACTTGATTATGCTTATTGCTACCTAGGGTCACCTTGGACAGCTCAATTCAATTCAGTTCAATTCAAGAAATCTTTATTAAGTGCCTATTATGAAACAATCATTGTGCTAGGTGCTAGGAATATAAAATCAAAAATGAAATAATTCCTACTCTCAGGGAGTTTATACTCTAATAAGTGGAACTTACATCTGTAGAAGTAAATACAAGGTATATAGCAAAAATGAACATTTAATCGCCAGAGTGAGAAAAGGCTAGGAAGATGTTGGGAGAAAGCCTGATTAATGAAGTAGCACCTGAGCTGAGGTTCTTTGAGGTGGAGGTAGGAGGTGCAAATCTATGAAACTTTCCCAGCCTCAGTTCCTTCCACTCCAAAATGAGAAAGTCAAACTCAAGGAGTTTCCCCACCTTGTGCTATGGAGAAAAGTGGTATCTAACAGCATAAGATTTTACATCAGTAGTTCTGAAATACTGGCTTTCTGTCAGATTGCAAATGTCACTATATAACCAATTGATAAGCTCCTGGGGCACTTGACCCAAGTGCCATTGAGCATAATGATAATATTTTATGTTTTTTTTTCATTTTATTTTAAAATTCAGGGCAGCATAATGGATCGAGAACTGTCCTGGAATCTAAGAAGATCTGAATTTAAGGTTTATTTCTGACACATCCTATCTGTCTCCTTGGGTAAGTCACATAACATCTCTGTTCTCAGAAACTCTTTATGATTCTCAATTGCATTAAGCATTATCCCTTCCCCATTCTCTCATGGACCAGGGGACCAGCCATGTTCTTCTATTTTGGCCCAACTTCTTCACCAGTGGTATTCTGGAGCATCATGCCAATCTTGTCATTGTTCCACGAGGGCTTATTGCTCTTGAAGACCGAATGTCTAAACTATTAAAATCCGCCAGAATCTTGGTCCTGAAAAACGAATAGAAGTCTTTTTTTCCCATCCAGCTTCCTGTCTTATCTTCTGGATTTCTGGAATGTCCCCCCATCCTTGTCAGATGCTTCACACTTGGGGATGTGTGCCCTAAAAAAAGAGAGAAAACTTTGGCATGAATGAATTTCCCAACAAGTAACTATCATGTGAATATTTTAACGAGAAATTGATCAACACGAGAATCTTCTAGAGATAATGGTAATCAGCTTTACTATCACAGTTTGCACATTCAGTTTTGTTAAGATTCATTCATGGGTAAAGAGACAAGATTCACGTTATTAATAAAAGTCATTAAAAGTAGAGTAGGGATTTAAGGCTGGAGTTCAACAAGGAATCCAGGAAAGACAGAGAAGGTGGGCATCTTAGAAGAATGGATATTGTGCTGAACCTGGGGTCAAGAACAGGTAGTTCAAATCCCACCTTTGGCATGTACTATTTGCATGACCCTGAAGAAGAAATTCAATCTCTTTGACTCAGTGTTTCCTTACCTGTAAAATGGGCATACTTTGCCAATAACATATATATATATATATATCATCATCATCATCATCAAATATATATATAAATATATATGTATATATATAGGATAATCAAAATGTTAAAGTGGTGGTAAACTGACTTAAAAATTTTAATCTGCACAGTAAATAGAGTTATTAGCTTATTATGGAATAAGGTATCAAGGAAAAATTATAATTATAATAAGTTAATAGCAAACATCTATAAAATGCTTTAGGGTTTTCAAAGTGATATCTAGATCTATCTATCATCTTATTTTACTCTCACAACAACCTTTTGAGGTTAGTGTTATTATAACTCTCATTTTATAGGTGACAAAATGAATCTTAGAGAGTTTAGGTGGCTTTTCCAAAGTCATACAACTAAATTAATGGTTGAGGCAGAATTCAAACTCATGTCTGTGCTCTATTTATTTGCTTTACCACTTTAAGGATTACAAAGCACCTTTCTCAAGGTGTCTTACTGGTGCCACTCGATCAGCCTGAGATTTTGCAGACCAGAAGGCTTCCTCTTGCCTCTTATTGCTGACTGTTGTCCAAGCTCAACAGTGTGGAGACTGTGGACAGTCAGGGTGAGAGGAACAGTCACAGAAAGTGATGAAGGTGTTGTTAGCATTCATCCCATGATTGTCCAAGCCCTGGATCTATTCAATTCTTTTCACATAAATATAGAGTGCTATCTAGTAATAAAAGATCCAATTTAAAAAGCATTTGTAATGGTGGTGAAATGCCTAACAAACACTGTCTTATCTGGTTCTTACAACACTCCTCTGAAGTATATGCTTTAGGTAGGAATCCCACTTTAGAGAGGAATAAACTGAGGTTTGGCAATATGAAGTGATTTGGGACTTTGTGGCACAATGTAGCATACTAGCATAAGAATGAAAGGATCTAGGATCAAATGCCACCTCTGACACAGACTACTAAATCCAACATCACTGGGCAAATCATTTAATCACTCTGGGCCTCAGTTTCCTCATCTGTAAGATGATGCAATAAACTAGATGATCTCTGAATTTCCTTCTAGTTATTAATATCTGAGTTAGCCAAAGGCCAAACAATTGGTGTCTAAGAGAGAGCTGAACCAGGGCCTTCCTCCTCCAATGCCAGCATTCTCTCTCTATGCTTAGCATTCAGGAGCACTATGTGATAGGGAGGGTTTGTCCAGGCTTTTGTTGTCTTAGATGCAGCCAGGGATTATGTTTGAAAACAAGAAAGGGAAATGCTCCATTTTTTCATTAATCACTGCTGGTTTATAGGCACGAGTGTGAAATACTGCCTTTCAAATGTAGGTTTTGAGGCAGACTTCATAGACTCTCTATTATAGATGTGTTCTCTGGGCCTTGTGCAAAACTGGTGTGATCAATATTACTGTATAATAATTCAAAGTTATTAGAAGATGAAGAGAGCTGGATTCAACTGAGAAGAAAAATTATTACAAAAACATGTTAATTCAAGATGGAAAAACCCTAAACATTATCCAGTCCAACCTCTTAATTTTCTAGACTATGAAAGAATAGGATAAAAGCCATACAGGTGGTTAATTCAATCTAGATCTCTTCTAAATCTAAATACTGTTTCAAGTTGTATTTTAATTTAAAATCCAAGATTTTTGATTTTCTGTTTGAGATTGTATTTTTACATAAAATCCAAGATTTTGATTTTTGTTCGAGAAAAGATCTTCAAGGAAGCAGCTTGCTAACTACTAAATCCAGAGAATGAACTGTTGCAAAAAGATGCCAGAAAACCCACACTACATCAAGAAGATCCAGAACGAACTTTGGATATGGTTGATTGAATTGAACTTTGATTGAACATTTATTGTAATGCCATACATTTATGCCAAAAGGGACTGCCCCTAATTTGGCTTTCTGTCAATGCGCCTAGCAAAACATTGGTTTTGCTTACTTTCTTTTCTATTCCTCCCTCACTACTCTAATTTCCTCTTAGAAAATTGAATATTGTGTATATCTATAGTTAGAAGTGCATTTAGGACTGCAAGATGATTATGTTAAATGATCAATGGGGAGACTAGTCTCCCAATGATCATCAGGGGGGATTGTGAATCTTAAAAATTCCCAGACCCTACTTCATAAGGTTGGGTTAAGACCATTCCCCACTTTAAACAATGAAGTATCTTATATCAGGAATGTGAGAACTCTACTTCACCATACTTAAGCATGCCTTAGGGGAAGATAAAGTTGTAAACTCTTTGCTGAACAATAAAAAGTACTTAAACCCATACTTATAGTAAGACAAAAAGTTCTTAAGCTGTGCCTATTTTTAGGACTAATACAAAAAGGTGTTAAGTACCTATAATGGTCAGGTAACTTGTGAACTTACAAGGAGCAAAGAGGTTAAAACTTACTCAGAGATTCTAGTCTATTCAGGTGTGAATTACTCAAAAAATTAGTCTACTCAGGTGTGAACTAAGAATGGTCTGTCCTTTAAATGTCTATTGTGATTTGGTAGATGTGAGAACTTAGGGGAGGAGACATAGGAGAAAATTCCCTTTAAAAGGAGAAGAGAAACTGAGAACAAAAACAGTCTCTTGACAGAGGCTGTTGAGGACAGTCTCTTGAGTACAGTCTCTCGAGACAGTCTCTTGAAGACAGTCTGAGGGAGGCTGACTCTGGCTGGAACTCCCTCTGAGGAGATTCTGTCCCTCTGAATCCTTGCTTGGACAGATCTTGTGGTAAGTGATAAAAGACTGACTGATCCCTCTCTTCCTAGGCTGGCTAATGCCGGCCTAGGCTGATATAGCCCTTTTCTCATTATTTCTTTTTTTTTCTCTCTCTCTTTCTTAATTCCTCACTTGTATTAATTAAAATCTCTATAAAACCCAACTGACTTGGGTATATTGAATAATTGGGAATTTTTCCCCGGCAACCACCTTTTATCTTGATTTAAAAACAAGACACTGTCTGCAACCATATTTTCTGCGGTCACAATTTACTCATCCACTCTTTTATCTACTACAATTTATATCTTCCACTATTTTAATCACTACAGTTTATGGCCTCAACTATTTTAACTCTCACAAAGTGATGGGAGAGAATACTGACTCTGAACTCAGAGGATGTGGGCTCCAATTGTTTCCCCCCATACCCATACCTACCAGCTGTATTATCTTGGCCAAGTCACTTAATCTCTCTACACCTTACTTTCCTCATTTGTAAAACGAGGACTTTGGAGTTGATGGCCTCTCGTAGTTTCTGATCTTAGATTTAGGATTCCATTATTTTGGGAAAACAAAGATATGTGAAGAAATTGAAAACTTGAAACCTATAAAGAGATATATTTTGGCATTGTTTCTGAGAAACTTCTCTGCTACTTTAGGAGGACCATAGATTTCAGCAATGGAAAAGTGATAGTCCTGAATTCTTCCCTTTTTTTTAGGCCATGACTATCATTTTATTCAATTCTGAGAACACTATTTATGGAAACTGATGAGCTCCAATATGGAGCCAGTCCTTAAATCCATAGCCCCTGAAGATAGATTGGAAGAACTTGGTGTTTTTAGGCCAAAGAAGAAAACACTCAGGGAACCGATGAAACATATTTATTAAGTATTTGAAGACTTCTCCTGTGGAGGAGGGATTCAACTTGCTCTGTTTGAACCCTGAGTACAGAAGCAGGAGCAATGAGTAGAAGTTACAAATGGAGTAAATTTAGGCTTGGTGTCAGGAGAAAAAATTCATAATGTCTAAGGCTGTCCCAAATTGGAATGGGCTGCTGTGAGTGATGGTAGAGATGGACCCTCTTGGAAGTATTTAAGCAGAGGTTAGCCAACCACTTCTCAAGTATGTTATAATGGACTATGTTATGTCACTAATGTAATAATTGTTCTATGTGATGGACTAGAGATTGGCTGAAGCTGCCTTCCAACTCACATATTGTGTGATTTCCTCCTTCTTCTCCTCATGGTCTTATCAAGACAGAGAGGGCATGCTTAGCTCACATCTATAGATAAGCATGATACAAAATGGAATGTGGAAGGGCAAAGCGATGCCATCAGTCTAGATTTAGAATCTATCCTTCATCTGGTCCTTAGAAGAGAATGAGAATCATTCAGAATCATTTGGTGGTGGCGAATAGTTACTTACTGGGTGAACAAATGACGATCTAGTTGTAGGAATCAGAACTGGTGGAAAATTTGGCTTCGTAATTTGCTAGGAGAAAAGGAGAGTCTGTTAGTTTAAGGATGTGATTATACACCTGCACATATCGAACGAAGAAGATCAATTTTCCAAGTACTTTCGTCCTCAAAGGAGGATTGCTTCAAATGTGAGTCTGTCTTCTCATGAGCTCTGACCCTCAAGGTTTCATCACTTCTATGAAGATCCAGACTTTAATGAATGGAGGATGACATCATTTTGGAAATGGCCCGTTTTGGAATTTGCTTAACATGGCTAGTCATATTTTACAAGTGTTTACTTTTTCTTCTTTTAAGTTATTCATTTTAGAGATGAGAGGAGGGAAAAAGGAATATATTGTGAAGTTTAGAAAACTGAATCAAATTGAAAAGGGAAGTATATCTCCTAGCAATGGTTTCTAGGTCTCACTGGTTCATTGTTCTGTTTCATCTCAGTTCTGTTGGGCATAAGACTCTGTAGACTTTTGCTAGATTTAGCTGAGCTATGTTTGGGTAGATACTGGGTCAGTTGTCTCCTTTGACCATTCTTCGTGCTATTATCTTCTGGGTTCATCTCAACTACGTGTAGCACAGTCACCACCAGAGGAACAGGAACAGAAGAGTGGGCTCAGCACAGAAATCTGCCCTACCAAGTCCATGCCTGGTGAGAAGCAGGCTCAGTGACATCATCACCCAAAGTCCTCAGGGGTCTGAAGGATACGGTGGATTGCCCATGTAGGAGTCCCTCAGGCCCTGTATAAGTTCACTCTTATGTGCACATGTGTATATATACATCAATATATACCTATGAACACATATACATATGAACACATATGACACATGGGTACATACATATATGTGAGGGTGTGTTTACCCTAGGTTGCAGGGGAAGGTATTCTACTGAAAAATGTCTTTCTCTGATAATTTATTAAATACTTTTATTTTATATAATTGAGTTCTTGGGCTGACCAGCAGATACACATTCACATCCCCACATATTGCTGTCCAATATTCTGATGTGGATTTGTGGATATAAAACCACAAAGTACTAGCTACTACAGTAGCTACTTGGAGAGCTCCATGTGTGATGGGGGGGGGTGTTTAAGGCACTACATTCAAAGTATCTATAGTGACTTGAGGGGCAACAATAAATGCTGAAGATGTTCTTCCACTAGTTGAATTTTACTGTTTAAACTACAATTTTGAGGGGCAGCTGGGTAGCTTAGTGGATTGAGAGCCAGGTCTAGAGACAGGAGGTCCTAGGTTCAAATCTGGCCTCAGACACTTCTCAGCTGTGTGACTCTGGGCAAATCCTGTAACCCCGCTTGCCTGGCCTTTACCACTCTCCTGCCTTGAAATCAATACACAATATTGATTCCAAGATGGAAGGTAAAGGCTTTAAAAATAATAATAATAAAAATAAAATACTATTTTCCTTATTCGTGGAGGGCATAGGGAATGGGTGACATAAGTCATTAGACCGCTCTGGACCTCAATTTTCTTGCTTGAACTAATCTCTAATTATCTCAGTTTGTTTTGGTCTGATCTATTCAGTCTTCCAGATGTCAGCATCTAACGTGTCATTTCTGCTTCCTCACACAGAATTTAGAACCCTGAAGTGATTATGTGCAAATAAGTTGGCTCATACTTAAAGAAATTAATTCAGACTGTTCATTGATAGGTCAAATCATGAAGCTGAAAGCTAAATAGTTTGGCAATGAAATGAGAAGGCAGGGCCCATTAGAAAAGACTCTGATAATGGGAAAGATTGAAAGCAAAAGTAAAAGGGGAGAGCAGAGGATGATATGGATGAATAGTGTCATAGAAACAAAGACTAGAGACTTGGACAGATTTTGAGACACGGTGGACAACACAAGGGTCTGGTGTGCTATGATTAATGAGGTCATAAACAGTCAGACATGAATGAATGATTGAATAACAACATTAAGGACCATTCAGGTAGCCACAGTAGGTTATAAGACTGACTTTAAAGAAAGGCTCCAGCATATAGATTAGTTCTTCTTTAAGGAAATTTCTGGCAGGAAATTGAAAGAATCTTAAGAATGAGTGATTGTAATCTGCCTCATTAGAGGAAGAGCCTATGTCAGACAAATCATGGTCCCACTTCTATACTGATGTAAGAACAGTAAGTTATGACTTATCTCTAAGGAAGCAGAAAGATCATCTACAGATATTTGCTTTTTGCTTAACCATTGTACAAGTCTAATCAATCAGCATGCATTTATCAAGGGCTCATTATATGTTAGTCATTGTTCTAGGTTCTAAAGATATAAAGAAAAAGTAAAACCAGTTCCCATCCTAAAAGAGTTTACAATATAATGAATAAAACAATAGATAGATAAATAGGTATAACAATATTTAGGAAAGTATCTCAAATTAGAATGGAAGATAATTAAGAAGAGGGGAAAGGAAGAAGGGTATCATCATACTTACTAGAGAAAGTGGTGGTTTATTACTTTCTGTTGGAGGTGTAGACATAGGTGGACTCATTGGACCCATCTAGATTAAAAAGTGGTATATATATATATATATATATATATATATATATATATATATATATATATATATATATATATATAAAGAAAACAACACCAATATATTGCACATAAATGAATGATCCTCCTTCAAAAGCAATACCTGAAAAGCTTGAAGGCTCTGGAACTAACAAAGCTCTGAGATGCACCCACCTTTCATATTCATTTATCAAGCCATTCATCTACCAACAAGTAATTATTAAAAGACTTTCTCTGGGCCTAGAACTTAGTATTCAAATACAGACAATGAAAAACACTTACGCTAAAGATACATTTTATCAGATGAGACAAAATATATGCAAAGATATGTATGCAGAAGAGAGGGTAATTAGGGAGGGAGAACATTAACACTTTTTTTGTCCCTCTCTTGCTCCTTCCTTCCCTCCCTCCCTCCTTCCTTCCTTCCCTCACTCCCTCCCTCCCTCCCTCCCTTCCTTCCTTCCTTCCTTCCTTCCTTCCTTCCTTCCTTCCTTCCTTCCTTCCTTCCTTCCTTTCTTTCTTCCTTCCCTCCTTCTGTCCCTCCCTCCTTTCCTTCCTTTCTTCCTTCCTTCTTCCTCCCTTCCTTTCCTCATTCCTTCCTTCCATCCCTTCCTTTCCTCCTTCCTTCTTTCCTTCCTTTCCTAATTCCTTCCTTCCCTCCCTTCCTTTCCTCCTTCCTTTCCTCATTCCTTCCTTCCCTCCCTTCCTTTCCTCCTTCTTTCTTTCCTTCCTTTCCTCCTTCCTTCCTTCCTTCCTCCCTTTCCTCCTTCTTTCCTTCCTCCCTCCCTCCCTCTCTTCCTTCCTTCCTTCCTTCCTTCCTTCCTTCCTTCCTTCCTTCCTTCCTTCCTTCCTTCCTTCCTTCCTTCCTTCCTTCCTTCCTTCCTTCCCTTTCTTTTCTCCTTCCTTCCTTCCTCCCT
This sequence comes from Monodelphis domestica, assembly GCF_027887165.1. Lineage (NCBI taxonomy): Eukaryota > Metazoa > Chordata > Mammalia > Didelphimorphia > Didelphidae > Monodelphis > Monodelphis domestica. The sequence continues at coordinate 740,857,069 of NC_077227.1, read as the reverse complement.
TTCTCTCTCCCTCCCTTCATTTCATTGAGAAATATCTAATAATATTCCTCTAACATTACATCAAATACAAAATTGATATGAATTCTGTTTCAGCTAAATCATGTATCCCCCACTACATCTAGCTGATTCTATACTGTGTTTCATATCCCGTATAATCATCCACCAAGATACTAAGGACTACCCAAAGTTGGCATCTTACCATCCATTCTGTTGCCATGAATTTCCTTTCCTACTTGCTTCTTGCTCTAGCTTTAGAAATGATAATCATGTTAGTGATACCATTGTTTCTGGAGGAGGTATGATGATGAACTGTGGCTCCAATCACCATCCCTGTGGCTCCCCAGATCAAAACAACTCTTTCAGGCAACAATTGTCTTATATATTTGTGTCTCCAAATTTGAATATAAGATCCCTGACATCATACTTCACTACTTTCAGTTTAGAATTCACTGCTATCCACAGTCTTATTCTAATTCACTCTTCTTATTTTTCTTATTGAGCCCTATGTTTTAGCCAAAATGAACTAGTTTTGTATTTGTTACTATGTAATATATATTTTCCTGTCATTGTGCCCTTAATCATGCCATTTGCTCTGCCTGGATTACTTTGTCTCCCATCTTTGCCCATTTGAAATCTCATTAATCCTTCAACAACTATGGCAAATGCCCCCTTCTTCAAGAACTAGCCAGGAACACCCAACCTAGAAAGGGTCTCTACTCTTTCCTTTTCAGCCCTTTAGTTCAACTTCTAACTTTCCCTTTATCATAGTCTCTGTCTCTCTCTCTGTCTCTCTCTCTGTCTCTCTCTCTGTCTCTAACGCTCTGTCTCTCGCTCTGTCTCTCTGTCTCTCTCTCTGTCTCTCTCCATCTCTCTCTGTCTCTCTCTCTCTGTCTCTCTCTCTCTGTCTCTCTCTGTCTCTCTCTCTGTCTCTCTCTGTCTCTCTCTCTGTCTCTGTCTCTCTCTCTGCCTCTGTCTGTCTGTCTCTCTGTGCCTCTCCCTATACATGAATATATTATATATGCATGTGCATGCATATAATTAACACATAGTAAGCACTTAGGATAATTTTGATTGATTCATGATTTGGATGAAAATGGCCAAGGAGTAAGGGGTAAGGGTTGAGGAAATATGAGGTAGAAAAATTCTGGAGAGACAAAGGAATTCTAGCACAAACTATGGCTTACCTCATGGGAATGAGTACTTTGTACATTCTGTTGTCTTCTCATTGGTGTCCATTGCCTTGGTTTGGAGGCTGAGGTGGGGGAGGACTGGCTAGGGTTAAAAGTGGTTCATTATTAAATTTTCATTAACCACTGAGAATAATAGAGGCTGGGGACAGATTTTGTTTCTTTCTGCATATTCCTAGTGCCTGACAAAAATGCCTAATAAATAGAAAGTAGGAACTGGACTTATAATGTCATTGCTTGGCATTCTAGTGATATAAGCACTTAGATGAAGCATAGCATAGAGTGATGAACCTGGAGTTAGGAGAACCAAGTCGAAATCCAGCCTCAGATGCTATCTAGCTGTGTGACTCCAGAAAATAACTTTACCTCAAACTGCCTCAGTTTCCTTTTTGGCAAACTGGGATCAATTAAAGCATCCACCTTTCAGGGTTGTGAGTATGAAACAAAATAATATTTGTATTTTACAAAACTGAAGGCACTTATAAATGGAATCTATTAGCTATCATTGACATGGAGAACTCCTTCATGAGAAAATTCCTTCAACCAATATAGGTTGAAACTTTCTCTATATTGCAAAGTCTTAGTTGATTAGAACACTGAGAGATTCAATGACTTGCTCATGGAACTAGAGCCAAGAGGTTTAAGAAGTGGAACTTGGATACAGGTCTTTGTAGCTGCAATGACAGCTCTCTACCTGTTAGTCCCTACTATCTCCTTCTTGCAAGCTCCATGTTCTATCTAGACTTGATTAGGTCAAGGGAATGGTAAATACATTGACAAGGAGCCTAAGGGGGGGGGGAGGATTTTGATTCTCTTTGACACAGAAGATGGACACTTGATTTTTGGATGTGTGATCCTAGTGACATCATTTAATATGTCTGCTTCACTTTTCTGATCTGAAAAATGGAGATAATAACATTGATTCTATCCACCTCTCAGTGGGGAAAGAGAATGAAAAATACAATGAATGTAAATTATGTTACTTACTATTACAACTCTGTTCCATAGGAAGCTATTTGTCAGTGATTCAGAAAAGAAATCACAACTTTTTTGTGCCTTAGTTTTTTTGTCTGTAAAATTTGGCATGATAATCCTTGGACCAGTTCTTTGCAGAACTGCTTTGAGAATCAAGTGAGCCTCATAAATAGTAAGATGCTATCCCTATATAATCAGCTCTTTTGTTAAAATTATTTTCCTCTTTGTACTATATATAGTAATTCAGTCTTTTGGAAGTTAACTTGCTACCATAGTATGATTAATTTTTATGACATTCTTTTCCTTCTCTAATTCCCAAAGTACTTTGGGGGCATACATTTATTTTATTATTAAAGATGGCATCTGGGCAGTCAAGTGGTTCAGTGGATAGAGAGCCAGGTCCTGGGTTCAAATTTGACCTCAGACATTTCCTAGATCTGCAGGGCTGGGCAAGTCTAGGCAATTGCTTAGTCCTTACTGTTCTTCTGATTTGTACCTGATACTTAGAATAGATTCTAAGACAAAAGGTAAGGGTTTTTTTTAAACTAACTAATACTAGTTTTTCAGTGAGAATTTTGGAACCCCTGCACATGTAGATTAGCATTGTGAACATCACAAAACCAGGGCAAGAATCTCTGGCACAGGGGGAATAGACTTACCTCTGCAGTTTTTTCCGCTTAGCTGCGCTCTGATGCCAGAGGATAATCACGACAATGAGAACTACAATGGAGACTGCAACCAGTACACCAATCACAATGGAAAAATCTGTAATGTTGAGAATATTAAAGAGATATGTGACATTCTAATAACATGATGGAGAAATCCATACTGCTGAGGACATAGGAATAAATCTGTAACATTAAAAACACAATGGAGGTGGGCAACTAGAGAGTGGATTGAGAGCTGGGCCTGGAGATGGAAACTCCTGGGTTGACACCTGACTTTAGACACTTCCTAGGTTTTACCCTGGGCAAGTCATTACTCTAATGATCTAGACCTTACCACTCCTGTGCCTTAGAACCCATACTTAATATAAATTCTGAGAGAATGTAAGGGTATAAAAAATAGAACACAATGGATAAATCTATAATGTTGAAAACATTAAGGAGAAATCTACAATATACAAAAAATAACAAAGAAACCTAAAATTTTGTTGACAGTGGAAAAATCTACATTCTTGATGATATAGAAGAGAAATCTATAGTCTTGAGATCAGAATGGAGAAACCTCTGACTGAAACTATAATGGAGAAGTCTACAATCTGGAGGATACAATGATAAAATTTATAATGCTGAGAATGTAGTGTATAAATATTACATATTGAGAACATGATGGAGAAATTTACATTGAGAACAAACACTGAATCAAATACAAGGCACAGCTGAAGAGGAAGTATTTCCTAACTTCTTTCCAAAGCTCAAATCCTGGCCATAGCCCAGTGTATTCTTTTAAGGAAGGGATTGAATCATCCCAGAAAGTCTCTTGGGAACATGGGGATGTAAATTTAGAAATGGAAGAGAATAAACTCTAATATATTTTTACAAAAGAGAAAAGTAATAATTGATTAAAGAGATGGAAGAGGTAGATCTGTTTCCTTGAAGAGTCAGGGAGATGGATTTTTAAGCTTAACTTTCTAGATTCTTTAATGTAAATGCTAGAAAAATGGTAGTTGGCATCATGCTATTTGCAGATCAAAAACCTGGATGTTTTGACTGTGGAATTTCAAACTCTTTGCCCTTAAAAATTATCATGGAAGATTTCATTTGTTGTTCAGTAGTTTTTCAGTCATGTTGAACTCATCATGGCTGTTCAATAGAATGTATTTTCATGTTGTACCATGACACATACATCATGACAAAAATATTTTTTAAAAATCACAAATGCAGAAAAGTGGGTAGTTTAAATTCAGTCTTTTGGGACCATAACATATTAAATTTTGCATTCAATGCAGGGCCTTGGAAGAACAAATCATAGATTAATTGAAAACAAATCTAATCCTAATTAATGAGTGTCAAAGAATAAATCATAGAAACAATAATGTCACTCAAAATAATGAGATAACATATCAACATGTGGAATGCAACCAAGCCATGCCTGGAAAAACATATCTCCAAATGTATACATCAGTAAACTTTTTTAAAAAGAGAAAGAACATATCAATGACTCTAATATGAAACTAGAAAACTAGAATAAAAATAAACTAACTTCCCCAATTAATCACAAAATAGAAATGTTGAAAATCAAAGGGAAGATTAATAAAATTGAAAGAAAAATGGCCAAAACAAAGAACTAATTGTATCAGAAAAAGTAAGCCACTCAATAATTTGATTTAAAAAAAAAAACAATTATTAGTATCAAAATTTAAAAGAATGAATGCACCACCAAAGATGACATTAAATAAATCATTAGGAAATATTTTTAAGGTTTTCAGCTGATAAAACTGACAATCTATGTGAAATTATTGAATAATTAAAATATAGATTGCCCATATAAACAAAATATTTAACCCTTTTTTAGATAATTAACTTGAAAAGTCCATAATTGAATTCCCTAAGGAAAAGTCCCCAGGCCAGGGCAAGATGAATTTAATAGCTAGATAGAGACAGAGAGATACAAACAGATATAAAGACAATTAAATGCAATATGATAAAAATTATTTTTTGATTTTTGATTTTTTATATTATATATATATATCTATATTTTATATTTTTATATTTTTTTACTTAGTTTTTCTGAGTAAAGAAGGAATCTTATCAAATGCCTTTGATGACAGAAATATGGTCTTGGTACCAAAACCAGGGTGATTGAAAACAGAAAATGAAAATATTCTCTAATGAATATTGATGCAAAAAAATTGTAAATTAAAATTTAGCAAGATGATTACAACAATATAGGACAAACATCATACACTTTGACCAGGTAGGATTTATACCTAGGAGAGTATGGCTGCTTTAGTATTAGGAAAAAATATAAATATAAATAACAATATTACTACTAAAAACAATAAAAAATATATAATTATCAATATATGTAAAAAATCTTTTGACAGAATGTGATACCCATTCTTATTAAAAATGATTTCTGGTATTCTTAAACATTAGAATTTATTACTATTCCTAATTCATGTAGTAACAAATAGAGACTTTAAAAAAATGATAACTAATATCTATCTAAAACCAAGAATAAAGATTATCTCTAATGTGGATAAATTAGATGCCTTCTCAATATCATCAGGGGTAAAACCAAAGATGTCAGTTATACCACTATTACTCAATACTACTAGAAATGATAGTTATAATAAGACAAGATAAAGAAATTGAAAGAATAAGAATGGACCAAAAGAGTTATAAAACTATGTATACCCTTTGACCCAGAAATATCACCTTTAGGTTTACTTCCTAAGGTAATAAAAAAAAGAGAATAGAAACTCTATGTTCTAAAATATTAATAGCAGTTCACTTTGAGATGACAAAGAACTGGAAATTGATAGGATGCCTGTCAATTAGAGAGTGGCTAAACAAGTTGTAGTATATGCTTGTGATGGAATACTACTCTGCCACAGGAAATCACAACTGGGTTAATTTTTTTAATGGAAATACCTACATGAAATTTTGAAGATTAAAATGAGCAGAACCAAGAGAACATTAAATACAGCAACAGAAATATTATTTAAAAAATAACTTGTGGGTGACCATCTCCAGAGAAAGAATTGGCAAATTGAAACAAGCACAATATAACTTCATGTGTACATATATCTTTTTTTGCCAAATGATGCTCTTTCTAAGGTGAAGAGGAGAGGGAAGGGAGTTTTAATTTTAATGTGAAAAATAAATAAATTTGCAATTAAAAAAAGAGGGAGAAAATATCACTTTTTGTAGACAAGATGATGGTGTACTCAGAGAACTTTAGAGAATCAACTAAATTTTAAAAAGGAAATGAGTTCAATCAATGAACAACTTTAGCAAAGTGGCATGGTACAAAAAACACATAAATCATGAAAAACTCTATACATTATCAAGAAAACATAATAGGAAGGCACAGAAATAGAAAGTTTAACTGCAGACAATATGAAATACTTGGGAGTCTACTCACTACGATAAACCCAGGGACAACATGAATGCAATTACAAAATATTTTGTAGACAAATTAAGGCCAGATATGAACAATTAGAGAAGTGGTAATTGCTCATGGGTAAGTTGAGCCAATTTTTTTAAAAATTACAATTCTATCTAAATTAATGTATTTATTCAGTGCCATGCCAATCAAATGACCAAAGAATTCTTTTATAGAGCTAGGGGGAAAATAATTAATAAAATTAATCTCAAAAAACAAAAGATCATTAAGTGATTCAATTAAAAAATGTAAAGGAAGGAGGCTTAGCAGTTTGGGATTTCAAACACTATTATAAAGCAGTAACCATCCAAACAGGTAGCTAGATTGGGCAGAAGATAGAATCCTAGCCTTGGAATGTGGGATCCCCTCATCTTTATGAGTACAAGTCTGAAATCAGACACTTATTAACTATGTGACCCTGGGCAAGTCATTTAATTCTATTTTCCTCCATTCCTCAGTTGTAAAATGAATTAGAGCAAGAAATGGCAAAATACTCTAGTATCTTTGCCAAGAAAACTTCAAATGGGATCATGAAGCATCAGACATGACTGAAAAAGCAACTGAACAATAACTATCAAAACAATCCGGTACTGGCTAAGAAATGGAGTGGTTCATCAGTAGGATAGATTAGGTACCCAACATGCCACAGTAAATTAATATTTGCTCACCCAAAGACCTAAGCTTTGAGATGAAGAACTCAATCTTTGACAATAATTTCTGAGAAAATTAGAAAGCAATTTGGCAGATATTAGGCATGGACAAACATCTCACTCTACATATTAAGATAAGATCAAAATGGGTACATGAAAAATAAGGAAATTAGGGAAATATTGAACATTTTTCCTTTCAAATCTATGGGAAGGAAAGTTTAAAGCCAAATGAGAGATCGAGGGTATCACAGTCAGTAAAATGGAATTTTTTAAATGTTCTTGCACAAAGTCAGTATAATCAAGATTGGCAGAGAACTTGAGGAATGGAAGTTCCCAGCAAGTTTCTCTGATAAAAACCTCATTTTTTTTAGATATGGAGGGAACAGAATTGAATTAGTAGGAAAAAAATGAATATTTCTTAATTTTTAAATGTTTGAAGAATATGAACAAGAAATTTTTAGAAGCAGAAGCCAAAACTATCAACAGTCAATGAAAAGATGCTCTAAATATTGATTAGAGATATCCAAATTAAAATAACTGAAGTAACATCTCACACATATCAAATTGGCTAACATGACAGAAAAGGAAAATAATAACTACTGGAGAGGACGTGAAAGAATTAGAATACTATGGCATTATCAGGGGAGTTGTGAATTGGTCCTATTTTTCTGGAGAACATTTTAGAATTATGCCCCAAGGACTATCAAACTACAGATACCCTTTGACCCAGCAATATCTCTACTTGGTCTGCATCTCAAAAAGGAAAAGAATTTCTATTCTATTCTACAACAATATTTTTGGCAGCACTGTTAGTGGTAGCAAAATATTGAAAATTGAGTAGATGCTCATCAATTGGGGAATGTTGAACAAGTCATATGTAACCATGTTAGAATACTAGAAGAGTTAAAATGAATGATGAACTAGAGTATTTCTATATGGACTGAAAAGACTTTCCAGGAATTGGTGCAGAGTGAAAGGAGCAGAACCAGGAGGACCTAGAAGCTGAAACATTATGGCACAATGAAATGTAAGAGACTTTGCTACTAATAATAATGCAGTGATCCAGGACAATCCCAAAGGACTTATGAGAAAGAATGCTATTAAGAGAAAGAACTGTGAGAGTAGAAATGCAGAAGAAAAACATATGATTGATCATGTGGTTTGATGGGGAATTTTGGTTTTAAAAGATCATTCTATTACAAATATGTATATTATGGAAATAGGTTTTGAATAATAATACATGTATAACTCAGTGGAATTGCTTGTCAACTCCAGGAGGGGGGAGAGAAAAGGAGAGGGCAAGATCATGAATCATATAACCATGGAAAAATACTCTAAATAAATAATTTTTTTAAAGTAAGCATTAAGATGATTTTAGAAAAAAATTGAGAAAACTCATATGAAATAACACAAAGTGAAGTAAACAGAACTAGAACATTGTCCACAGTAATAGCAATATTCTAATGATGATTAATTGTAAAAGGCTTAGCTGCTCTGATTAAGGCAATGGTCCAAGATAATTTCAAAGGCCTCTTAATGAAAAAAGCCTTTTCAATGGGCAAAGGAGGAACTAGAGTGATGGAGAGAACTTGGAATTCAAAATTAAAACAAAAGAATGTTAAAAAGAAATAATCAAATAATAGGTTAAAAGAAAAGAGAAACCAAAAGAAACTCTAAGTATCAGAGAGAGCTATGTGTGACAGTTAAAACACAAGATGAAATAAATTAATTAAATATAGTTTAATTTGCAATCTGAATTATTTTACCTATATAGTTTATTTAACTAGTTTTTATTTCCTTAGAAAACATAGGAGAGTATGATTCTGAAAGACTAAGTGTTTTTCTTATGATCATGAATGAAGCATGGGACAATTTATGTTTTTAAACTTAAAAAAAATACATATGTGGTGACCCTGGGCAAGTCACTTGACCCCCATTGCCTAGCTCTTACCACTCTTCTGACTTGGAGCCAATACACAGTACTGATTCTAAGATGGAAGGTAAGGGTTTAAAATTTAATATAAAATAAAACAAAATACATTTGTGGCTATCTGTGGTTTTTTTCAATGTCTGGGAAATCTCTCTGTATTGGGTAGCCTACTTATTTCCTGGTACATCTAAGTTCCCTGATTTAAAGCACTTGATGCTTATTTACTTGATTTGACTCTCCTGAGTGTGAGTTGCCACCAAGCTGTTCCCTATAATTTCTTGAAGGAATTCTATTGAACTGATGAGATGGGCAGTGAAGGAGATGGCTCCCTAGACTTGGTTATTTTAAATCTCATTCTTGTTATCTTCTTCTGTAACTGCTTCTGCTGATATGGGAATATTAAAATCCCAACAGGGGGAAATTATGGGAATTGTTTGAAAGTAAACTTGCATGGCTAAGCCAGAATATTGCTCAGAGACCAGATTTGTTTAAGGGTTTAGGTCATGCTAACCAGAAACAGTCAGATCTGAAGATTAAAACAAGGTACATGAGAAGTTTTCTCCTACTGAACAGTAAAAGCAAGCCACGTGTCCTTTCCTGGAAACTGCCCTTGTGTCAGCCAATTAGCTACTGTTTCTTTGTATTCTTGAATGCTATAAAATGTATAACAATCTGTCAGATGAAGCTGGCCATCCCTTTTTGGACTCTCTCCTTTTATGGACACTCCAATAAACTTCTTTCAAAATTATTTCACTTTGGGGTTTATGTTCTCTACCATATCAATAATGGTCTTAGGGCTGGGGCACTTCACTTGTTTTCTGCCCTTCAAATGGAATGGCTTCTTCCTCTCAAAGATGCTTAGCGACCTGATGTTCAGAGATGTATGAGGAAAACTCATTGCAAACTCAAAAGTACCACATAGATGGGCTGTATCTTCAGGATTTGTGAAGTTCATCTATTACAGTATCCATCCAACAGATTGTTTACTTGGTTAGTGTATAAGCCTTAAAGAAAGACATGAACACCCACCCAAGCATGCACTGCTCAGGAGAGGGTAGAAAATGGACACTAGTAGTTGCAGACTAATAACTGTAGTAATAACGTAAAGAATACCCACGGATGACAACGATGGAGTTGTCACAGTTGGGAGGTAGCCATCCTTCTTCACACTGACACTGAAGTTCATGGTCACAGACCTAGAGGAACAGAAATACAGTATATTAACCACCCTACCTCCTTGGTTTCTATCACTTCTCAGAGTTTTGTTTTGTTTTTTAAGATAGATGTCAGCTGCTGTCCTATTAGATAGGTCTTCTTCTCTGGTACTCAATATTGGCTTTTGGGAGATTATTATCAAACAAAAATTTGATTCTAGGATCAGAGACTTATATAGAGAAGAAACGTTCATCCAACTCTTTCATTTCACAGATGGGGAAATTGAGTTGCCTTGGGTCATGCAAGTAGGAAGTGGTATAAACAGGATTTGAACCCAGGCCTTTCACTCCAATTGTACTGCACCAATCTGCCTTTCTAAAGAGTAGAAGCATGAGTAACTAGGCTACTTGTAGCTGCCCAGCAGTTGCCAAACCATACCAGATCAAAGTCATTTCCCTTTTCACTAAAAGTGCTTGTTTTTCTCCTTCTGATTTCTCTGTCTCTGTGATTCTGCCATTCATTCAGTCTCTGATGTTCAAAACCTAGGCATTACCTTTGACTTTTCTTCCCCATCCCTTATCTGATCAATGATTCATTCTAGTTATTTGATTCTCACACCATATCTTTGTGTCCATGCTCCCCCCACTCTTTCCACTGCTACCACCCCAGAAGAGGTCCATATCTCTCCAAGACCCTTGGAGGTAGTCTTCTTGCTACCCCTCTCTACTGCCCCCAGTTGAACCTTTATATACTGCCAGGCTGATCATATTATAGCTCCCTCTCCTCTCCTGCTCCAGGAGAATGAAGGCTTCAACAGAGTAAGAGTGATTTTCATTACATCTTTCTATCCCCAGAGCCTAACATAAGACATAATAATGTGCAAAAGATGCTGACTTCATTGAATTGAATCTAATTATCTAAAAGATAAAATTCAAGCCATTTAAAAGGCAAACAAAGCTCTCCCTAATCTAGTGCCCCCCTCAATTTACAGGCTTATTTCATATTACTCCTACATAATTACATAATTTCAGAAAAATCAGAAAGGAACTTGGAGGCTATCTAGATCAGCATCTGGTCCAGTGCTCTTCATATATGATAAAAAAAAAAACTACTCTGTCTTTGCTTGGAGATACAAAACAAAGTTCCTCCTGAGCACCTCATGATTCAGTTTATTGCAAAATTTGGAAAGTTTTATTGCTGAGTTTTTGGAAAACTCTCATCCAAAGAAGCTTTTCTTGACCTCGTTCCTAAATTTGCCTTTTTGTAACTTTTCCTTTCATGCAATTGGCCCTAATTCTGTCCTTTGAGGTTGAGCAGAAAAGTTCCTAATCCATCTCTTACTTAACAGGTTTAAATATTTAAAGGCCAAGATGTCCCTTTGTCTTCTCTTCTTCAGACTAACCAGAGCAGATGACTTCTAACATTACTCATATGTCATGAATTCGTGATCCTTCACCATCCTTTAAACACATCAATTCATTAATGTTCTCAAAATGTGCTACCAAATATGGAACCCATTAACCCAGATGTACCATTATCTCCTCATCCCCCCATCACTATAACTCTCTAAGCATAACCTCAGATTGCATTCCTTCTTTGTTTCTTGTATCAAGTCATTGATTCATACTGACCTTCCTATTCACTAAAAGCCATATTCCACATAAAATGTGGACTGCATAGCACTTATGTTCAGTAATTTTCAATCATAGCTGACTCTTTATGAACCCAATGGGATTTTCTTGCCAGAGACACTGGAATAGTTTTCTATTTCCTTCTCTAGTTCATTTTACTGATTAGGAAACTGAGGCAAACAGGGTTCAGTGACTTGCCCAAGATCACACAGCTAGGAAGTATATGAGGTCAGATGTGAACTTAGAAAGATGAGTGTTACTGACCTCCAGCCCAGCTCTCTATCTACTGGGTCAGCCAAGGTGGCTTTGAATAACATTATCCTGTACTTAGAAAATTCATTATTTTAAAGAGATATGCGTATTTACATATACTCCTATTAAATTACATCTTCTGGAGAGGCAGTATTGCATAATGGTTAAAGAGCTACAAGACATGGGTTCAAATCCTACCTCACACACTTACTAGCTCAATCACTCTGGACACAACATTTAATCTCTTTCAGATTCTTTTCTCATCTGTAAAATGGATATAATAATAGAACCTACCTCACTTGGTTGTTGGGAAGATTGAATGAGAAAGTCTTCAAAGTCTTAGGAAAAGCTTAAAGTCCTATGGAAATGATAACTATTGCTATTATTGTTTTTATTATCTAAGGACATTGATCTTCTTAGATTGCTGGTATGAATTGAATCAAGAGTATGATATGTGCTTTCTTACTATTTCCTTGATCACAGATGTAGCGTTAGAAGGGATCTTATTATCCCTCTCATCTAGCTCTCATTTTACAAATAAGAAAATAGAGGCCCAGAGATGACAAAAAATGAATCTAAGGTTATAAAATAGTAATCATTGGGGGGGGGGGCCTTGAACTCAGGACCTCTCCAGAACTAGTACTCTTTCCACACTGCTTCCCTGAAAATCAGTTTTATTCTTTTCTTTCCAATCCAAAAGTTGCTCATTCGTTTTGGTAGATAAAAAAGATGCAAAATAACAATGAGAAACCTTGCCATCCTTCTGTGGTCAGTAGTCATTGTCCAATGATCCTTTTCCCCCATATAGTTAAAAAAAAAACATCCTCTATCACCCAACCAAACAGGATCATTCCTTTGCCTTGTATATCTCCCAAATTCTCCTAGTCCTGAACCTTTTTTTAAACCCTTAACTTCAGTCCTAGAATCAAAAACAGTAGTAAGGGCTAGTCAATAGGGGTCAAGTGACCTGCCCAGGATCACACAGCTAGGAAGTGTCTGAGGTCAGATTTGAACCCAAGACCTCCCATCTCTGGACCTGGCTCTCAAGCCACTGAGCCACCCAGCTGCCCCCAGTCCTGAACCTTTTGCAGGAAATGTCTCCCACCCCTTTCTCTTTACCTCTTGAATTTCTACCTGTTTTTTAGGGTCAAACTCTAGTTCCATCTCGTTCTGGAAGCTTTCCTTCATTCTTTCATCATCAATTATCTTCTTAGGGGCCCACCTAAAGCTATATTTTTCCTTTCTCTAATCTTAATGGAATTTTCTCTATTTCAGCTACATGTCCTGCCACTCTCCTATCTCTCTTTGTAAAACATGAGCTCTCTGAAGGCAGGGAGCATCTCTTTCCTACATTGCTTATTTCCCCCTGTGCTTACACAGTGATCGCAGGCAGTAAGCACTTAATAAATGCTGACTACATTTCCAAGTTGACATCAAATTGCTTGAGGCATTTAGGCAGCAATAATTGGATCTTACCGCATGTCCTTTGCACTTTAAGGAACAATTTGTTGACTTGTAGGCACTCTCAATGTCTTTACATTCTCCATTAATGCATACCTGAAGGAGCAGGGGAAAAAATAACCAGGATTAGGACAATGGATCTTCCCCTGATTTCAGCTATGCTCTTTTACAACATCCCTGGAGCAACTGTTTGTTAAAAGAATCCAAATCTCCAGTATAGGGGTCAGTGACACATATTTTGGCCTCTCCTTCCTCATGTGATCATGCTACCATGTTCATCTCATTTTTTAAATGTGTTGTAATACTCACCCACCCCACCCCAAAAAGAAAAGAATGCAAGTTTCCTGAGCACAGGCTAATTTGTATTTACAGTTTTCCAACAGTGCCTTGCACACAGTAGGCATTTAAAATAGGGAGTTGGTTCTCACATCAACTCTGGGAACTAGGTATGATATTCCAAACCAAGCCAATCAAATAGATGTTCTTTAATGGACCCAGAGTCAGGAAAACATGAGATAAAATATGACTTTGGAGATTTCCAAGCTATAAAAGTGATTCAGGGCATTTCAGTTAACTTCTCTTTGCCTCAGTTTCCTCATATATAGAATGAGGATAAAAATAACAGGCCTGTAAATTGGAGCTGGAAGTGCTTTAGAGTGAACTTAGTCCAGCTGCCTAATTGTACAGGCAAGGAGATGATGAGATCATTTCAATGACTCTCTTAGGGGCATACAACTTTTTAAAATGTCTGAGGTGGAATGTGAGTGCTGGGTCCTTGCTCCAAATGCAGGATTCTACCCATAATACCATGCTGGTTGCTTCCCAGCAAAGGAGCCAAATTTGGATTCACAGCCTGGCAAAGGTAAAAGGTGGTATAACTATTTTTACCCTTGTATAACTATTTGGGAGACTTGTAGGTTCAAGGGTGGTATTATAGGGTGAGTAATCTGGTTTGGGAAGGGTAGACTCGCCCAGGGCAGGCAGAGCCATTTCCTTATAACAAAGGGACCTTAGTAATCATTTGTTTCATCTTTCATATATTAAACTGAGGCCAAGAGAAGAAAAATGACTTGCCCAAGGTCCCATAATTAGGAGATAGAAATACCAGTATTCTGATACAAGTATCTTCACTCCCTTTCTATCTAGCCCTTGACTCTTATTACCCTAGGGATTCATTACACAGGAAACCTTAGAGAGGTGAACTACAGGGAGCCTTCTTGGCCTAACCTAGGAAAAGAAGGCAATAGAGAATAGACCTGATAGTTAAGTGGTATAAGGACCTCCAGGAAAAGGAATCATGCAGGTAGACATGTTCTCTATAAGACTAGCTTTAAAAGTTGTCTAGATTGGAACAATAAGAGAAGAAGTGATCTACCTAGGGTCATCCAGATAGTATACAATCAGTAGACCTTGAAGCCAGGTTTTTGGGACTAAGACTCTCTATCCACTATGCAAAACTTCCTAACTTCCCTGGTATTATTTAGTTTACTCTTAGTGAGTTCATCATTTGAGTCACAGATTTTGCACGCCATCCCATGCTTTTTCATGTACATAAACATCATCCCTTTTGAAGGAGTCATTCTTTTTATGGATATAAACCTAATAATTAAGAATAAAAGATTCCTTGAGTAAGGAAAAAGACTTGTACAAGAATATTCATAGCTGCACTCTTTGTGGCAAAAAAAAAATGGAAAATGAGGGGATGCCCTCTGATTGGGGAATAGCTGAACAAATTGTGGTATCTGATGGTGATGGAATACTATTGTGCTCAAAGGAATAATGAACTAGAGGAATTCCATGTGAACTGGAAAGACCTCCAGGAATTGATGCAGAGTGAGAGGAGCAGAACCAGGAGAACATTGTACACAGAGACTGATACACTGTGGTACGATTGAATGTAACTGACTTCTCTACTAGCAGCAATGCAATGATTCAGGACAATTCTGAGGGGTTATGAGAAAGAAGCTATCCACATCCAGAGAAAGAACTGTAGGAGCAGAAATGCAGAAGAGAAACAACTGCTTGATCACATGGATCGAGGGGGATAGGATTGGGGATGTAGACTCTAAATCATCACCCTAGTGTAATTATCAATAATATGGAAATAGGTCTTGATCAGTGACATGTGTAAAGCCCAATGAAATTGCATGTTGGCTATGGGGTTGGGAAAAGGAGGGGAGAGAAATAAAATGCATCATGAAATCATGAGAAAATATTCTAAATTAATTAATCAAATAAAATTTTTCAAGAAAAAAAGAAAAAGAAAAGTATACAAAAAAGAAAAGATTCCTTGGAGCAACGATCACAAATGTCAGCATACACTGTTGTTTCCACATTTGGTTCCATTAGCCACCATGGAAATTTCTTGGTTGTTGTCTTCTGATGAGAATGTTTTGCAGGTCAGGAAAGACATAATCTTTCCCTTCCATGGCAAAAAATCTGATCCTCCATAGCAATATAACTTGCCACACATGGAACTCCTGGAGGTAATTAAAAAAAGAAAGTTTTAGCAATAGGAGGGTGTGGCAATTATCTAAAACAGAGATATCAATCACACTTGCTCTGCTACCTATAACAATCCCCAATGTGGCCAAGTAGATTATAATTGAGAACTATTTAATAAAATCAATAAAACATAATAATATAGAGATAGTGACTATTTGTGCTTTTCAAAATCAATATTCAGCCCACAGGGATCCTTATGAATAGTTTGGTTTCAGTCTAGTCTACTTGACTTTGACACTATTGGTCTAAAGAAGTTTCACTGACCCCAGTTGAACAGTCAGGAGAATACAAGCTCCTTTAGGCAAGAGATTATTCTTTGTTTTGCCTTTATATCCTTAATATCTCACATATAGTAGGTGATTGAAAATTCATATTGAATGAATGAATGGGTAGCACTTCTCATGGAGATGGAACTGTATGTTCTTTGGCTCTCCCCTCAGTGAGCTATGGGTGCTAGACAACATATGTGACAAATAATTCTTGGTGATCTGCTGCTACAAGTTCTAATGCAATTCCATTCTCCCTCTAACTCCAATTTCTGTGAATAGATGAATATCAAGATTTCACATTAAAATATTCCACTTGATTTTAATTACCAACAGGAAAAGCTCATTCCTTTTCTTTGAAGGACATGGAATCACTAAATCAAGGTCTCTGAATGTGGAACATGGGCCTCAGGCACTGCATTCGAATCAAGTACCCCTTTACAACATCTCAGACATGAGGTGGAAATTCCCTCCCTCCTCAGGAAGGCTAGTAAATTATAGTTACTGTAGGGAACACATATAAGGGTAAACCACGTTTCTTTTCATTGAGCTGATATCTGTGTCATCCACTAAGACAAGTCCTAAACTCAACACATCCAGAACTGAACAGATCTTTTCTCTCTAAACTCAATCATTTTTTGAATTTCTCTATTACTATCCAAGGGAGCACCAGTTCTTTGAGGGCAAGGACTGTCCTTTGCTTCTTTTCTTAATTCCCAGAGCTAAGTACAGTACCTGGCACATAGTAGGTGCTTTATAAATATTAACTGATTGAGGGTCATAATTTTGGTGACATCTCCATTTCCTTCTTCTCATTCACTCTCTCTGGCCAATAGCTCCATCTGATTTGTTTTGCCACAAGATACCTGGTATAAAATTCCTCTTTATTTACACAAATATATCCTAAGTTCAGACTCTCATCATCTCTTGCTTCTGCTATTATAATAGCCTCCTAATTATTGTTTCTGCTTCAACTATCTCTTCAGACCTTTCCATCCCCATTATTCATTAATCAAATAATAACTTATTACTACATATACATGCTATGCGGTAATTCTTATGATACAATAATGTCTTGTAATCATTCATATAATACTCAGCTGACAAAGGCAGCATTCTCTCAGAGAACATATCTGATCATGTAACCCCTCTTCTTAATTCCCCATTACTGCCAGGATGAAATAGAAATCTCTTGAAGGACATTTGAAGTGCTCCCAACCAATGCCTCTCTTATCTTTCCAATCTTCTTATACCTAATGTCTATCCCTATACTCTGTGGCTTGGTCATATTTATCTAAGTGCTGTTCTCACATATGGCACTCTGCCTCAACTCTTTTTGTTCCCCGTGCCTGCAAAGATTCTCCTTCTTCAGCTCTGACTCTTCCAATCTGTAGCTTCCTTCAAGACTCAGCTCTCTTTCCACCTTTTGCAGGAGATCTTTCCTAGCTCCCCTGTTGTTATTGCTTCAAATAGAAATATTCAGGAGAAAATGTTGGCCAGGAGAACTTAAGTAACTTGTTTAAAGTGATGTATGTAAATGACATCAGATGCAGGATTGGAACCCAGTTCATTTCCATTAATATACGGGTAATGGGCAGAGAATGGAAGACATAGGGCTGGGTTAGGGGTAATCAATGCTGTCTAACCTTGTTCTCCACTTGCCTCTTCCCCACAGTCAACTTGTATAATTGATTTCCAAGTTTATAATCTCCAAATAGGGACCTATTCAGGCTTAGTGGCTAGCCATGCAACCATGCCTTTGTCCTTGGAACCCACAGAGAGAAAAAGTTAAGGTCCTTACCCTGCTTTGCAGGGAATATACGTGTCATCCACCTTTCGACAATAGCCGTAAGTTGAACCACCATTGTTTACGTTGAAGCATGACTTTTCAGCAGCTTGAGCCCCTGGAATCACACAGCATTAGGAGACAAGTTTGGAGAGAAATTGTTTACATGCACACATGTCTTACACATATCACCCCAATTAATGTGAATAACAGAGCACTCTAGTACTGATACCTTATCAGATGAAAACACATCTTTGCTTGATTTATGGAATTGATTGACCATACACTATTCAGGAAACTTATCAGGGCTTATAGGAATAATCAAATATATATGCATATATAGAGAGATATAATATGTATATAAATATGTAATATTTTAACCTTTGCCTTCTGTCTTAGAATCAGAACTGTCTAGTGATTATAAGGTAGAAGATCAGTAAGGAATAGATAGGTGAAGTTAAGTGACTTACCCAGGATCACACAACTGGAAAGTGTCTGAGGACAAATTTGAATCCAGGATTTCCCATCTCTAGGTCTGGTATAATTATTCTAAATTGCAAAGTTTAAATTCTTTTTGAGAGTAATTTTAGGTTAAGAAACATGCTACCTCTCTGAATCCAGAAAGTGAACTCTTTGGAGAAAGCACCATGAAGATGCCTACACAGACCACACGCTACACCAGAAGATCCAAAATGAACTTTGGGATGTGGTGATTTGAACTGTGTGAGGTTGAATGCATTTGTTTTGTATGTATACTCTTATGCCAAAAGAGACTGTCCCCTAACTGGCTTTTTGTCAATGCACTTAGCAATCATTGGTTTTGTTCTCTTTTCCTTTTATCCCCAAATTATTGTAATTTCAAAGTTGGTTATGTTTACAAGATCCATTAGAGAGACCAGTCTTACACGGATTTCAGGGGGACATGTATAATTGAAAATCTGTTACCCTAAAAAAACAACTACATTTCCCAGGAGCCCACCAACTTCCTGTCATTGCATACTTTCTGTAGATAGGGAATATTAGGCAGGGAAGTGGAAGGTCCCATCTCTTTACTTCTGGTCCTGAGTTTGGTGGTGGTAAGGTGGGTGTTTGAACTGGCTGATCAGCCATGGGCACATGGTCTTTATTTTGTATCCTCTTTATTCCTTGATTTCTAATGATCATTAATAAATCTCTTAAAATACAATATTTTTATTATTGAGATTTAATTTTAACTTTTACACTTTCAATCCACTGGACTACCTAGCTGCCTTCTAAATATAGTTCCTGACTGTGAGTACCTAGGAACATTCAAGAGTTAGACAAGTTTCAGAAGTGCAGCCCTTGTGTCTGTAACTGGAGGATATCATGAGTTGAGGGGAATCAATTTCCTCTTCCCATCCCTACTTTGACTGGAAATAAAAATGCCAATCTGGAGATTTTTCCATATTATCTCCTTCATGAGAATGTGAGCCAGGAGATTTGGAGTTTTGTTTTTCATTTATTACTATCCCTAGTACTTGGCATGGGGCCTGGCACATACTAAGGAATATGCTGATTCATTGTTGATCATCTTTTGAAAAGCCCAGAGATTTGAGTTTCACATTGTTGATGGCAGTAGTGTTCTTAGAGTATATACAAAGAGGGCAAGTAGCCTCAGAACTCTCTAAGGACAATGGTGCCCAGGGCTAATAATGCATTCCCACTAGAGAGGAATTACATTTCCATTCAATTTCATGAGGATTTAGCAAAGAGAGAAAATGCCTTCCTGAAATCAGAAGCTGTGAGTCACTGCTTTCACACTGGTGTACTCCAAGCTTAAGTCTTCTCTTCCCAGGAACAAGTGTTCTCCTAGGGGGAATATCCCTAGGTTAAAGGGAGGTTTTTGTACTTATTTCCTTACTATGCCTTTTCAGTAAACGTTTTTTAAAAAAAAAAAACACTATTTGATGGAACAACTAAGTGACTCAGTGAATAGAGAATCAGGCCTGGAAAAATACCTTGGGTTCAAAATTGATCACAGACAATTCTTAGTTGTGTTATCCTAAGCAAGTCATTGAACATTGGTTATCCAGCCCTTACCACTCTTCTGCCTTAGAACTAATACTTAGTGTCAGTTCTAAGAAAGAAGGTAAAGATTTTGTAAAAAAAAAAAAGCTAATTGATAGCACTGTTTGATTATTATTGGGGGGCAAATTGGATGGAGGCTCATAAATGACTGTATTATAAACTGCAGTCCCTCCCTGATGGGAGGAATAGTCATTCACTTTCTAGTGACCTGATCTACCTTTAAGGAGAAGAGAAAGGAAAGAAGGGTACATATACACATAGATTTATATATGCATGAATTTATGTTTATTATACATATGGATTTGTGTATGAATATTAAAAGAAGGTCCAGTAAAGAACTATTAAAGAAGCTCTATTATCTATATTATCTACTGGCTATATGACCCTAGTCAGGTCATGGAATCTCTCAGGATTAAGCCTATAAGATATATATATGTGCATATATATATATATTCATATACACATATAACTTTATTTTTTGTAGGTACATAAGTATTTGTGTATATCTATATCTAGCTAAATATTCATCCATCTATTTATCTAATATCTATCTATCCATCCATTTATCTATATCTTTCTATCTATCTATCTACCTATCTACCTATCTATCTACATATCTGTCTATCTATCTATCTATCTATCTATCTATCTATCTATCTATCTATCTATCTATCTGTCTGTCTGTCTGTCTGTCTGTCTATCTATCTATCTATCTATCTATCTATCTATCTATACATCTACCTATCCATCTATCCATTTATCTATCTATCTATCTGTCCATCTATCTATCTATCTATCTATCCATCCATCTCTCCATCCATCTATCCATCCATCTATCCATCCATCTATCTATCTATCTATCTATCTATCTATCTATCTATCTATCTACCTATCCATCTATCCATCTATCCATTTATCTATCTATCTTTCCATCCATCCATCTATCTATCTATCTATCTATCTATCTATCTATCTATCTATCTATCTATCTATCTATCCATCCATCTATCCATCCATCCATCCATCCAACTATCTATCTATCTCTCCATCTATCTCTCCATCCATCTATCTATCTATCTATCTATCTATCTATCTACCTACCTACCTACCTACCTACCTACCTATCTATCTATCTATCTATCTATCTATCTATCTACCTATCTATCTATCTATTTATTTATCTATCTTTATATCTATCTTTATATCTATCTATCTTTATATCTATTTATCTATCTCTATATAGTAAGCTTAAAGACTAACTTAGAGTTCTGAGAGATTCCATGACTTGAGTAGGGTCATACAGCCAATTTGTAACAGAGGCAGGACATGAACTCTGGTTTTCCTGGCTTTGGGTCCAACTGTCTAACCTGATTTGTGCTGTACTACTTACAATTAAAAACATATAGAAGCAGGAATGAGAAGCAGCATCAACAAGCACTCCAATAGGCAGCTAAGTCAGCACATGTGATAAACATATAGCCTGGGCTAGTGTTTTGCCAAAATATGAATTAAAAATGAGTCCTCAAAAGGCTTTTTTAGGGAAATGCTAAGTATTTGAATGTCAATATAGATCTGCCTGGATTTTTCACTGTTTATATAAATCTGCAGAAGCAGCCACTGAAAGATGTTATTCAGTTGTCTTTTGGTTATGTCCCACTCTTCATGACCCCATTTAGAATTTTCTTGGCAAAAACACTAGAAATGTTTGTCATTTCCTTCTCTAGCTCATTTTATAGATCAGGAAACTGAGGCAAAGAGGGTGAAGTGACTTCCCCAGTGTCAAATAACTTGTATCTGAGGCTAGATTTGAATTCAGGGAGATGCCTTTGTTACTCTAGGGCCAGTGCTTTATCCACTGCACCATCTATCTTTCTTTCTACCCTATTGGGCAAATTGACCTATTAATACTAAAAACCCACCAGTATTCTCTAACAGAAGTGGGAGGCAGCATTATAAAGTGGAAAAACTGCTGGGTTTGCATGCAGAGGACCTGAGTTCAAATGACCTGGTGAGAACTCACTCCCCGTGTGACCTTACCCTAACTACTTCATTTCTCTCAACTCAGGTGGTTAATTACAAAAATGAGGGGGTTGCTCTACTTAATACAGAATATCTTTTTTGACTTGAGATCTATGATCTTCAGTAGCCTGAAGAAGACTGGAGTCAACTTGCCAACAGCCTATATGAAAATAATAACTGATCTGTTTGCAAATTCATTAGAGCTAAAATAAATAAAGGAATTTAAGATTCATAAAATGGTTTACATAGAGGACCTTCTTTGTTCTTCACAACAAAGTTATGTTACAAGTGTTACTATTATTCTTATTTGACATAAGAAGAAACTGAAGCCAAGAATGCAGTGAGAGAGCAATAGGGTTTGACCCTGTTCCTTCTGACCCCATTGAATTGATGAAAGGTAAGGTTCTGGTAGAATGAAAGAACCTTGAGGGCAGGGATTGCTTCATCTTTGTTGCTATATCCACCAGAGGACCCCAGACATTTTAGGTACTTAATAAATGTTTGGTGATTCATTGAAATGAATTAAAATGAATTCAATTTGGTTCCTGTTTATATTTACTTGGAAAAGAGAACTCAAGCCTTCCGCTCACACTTTGCTTACTCTTTTCAGATAACTGAATCACAAGTCATGTTATATTAGTCATTATACCTTTTAAAAACAAACAAACAAATGCTCATTTTCTACCTTAGAATCAATACTGTGTATTGGTTCTAAGGCAGAAGAGCAGAAACAGTAAGGAATAGGCAATGGTGGTTAAGTGACTTGCCCAGGGTCACAGAGCTAGGAAGTGTCTGAGGTCAGATTTGAACCCAGGACCTCCCATCTTTAGGTCTGACTCTCCATCCACTGAGCCACCCAGCTTCCCCCTCTTTACCCTTTCTTCAGAGGTATATGGAATCAGATCAACCAATTTTTGTGTAGGAAAGCAAAGCTTTCCAAAAATAGTACTAATATTGATGTGTGATATACAGTTCAATATATCCATGAATATGAACCAAGAGGTAATAGGCAGGTAGGTGGCACAGTGGATAGAGCACTGGGCATGGATTCAAGAAGACTTCAATTCAAATCTATCCTCAGATGCTTAATAGCTATTTTACTTTTGGGCAAGTTATTTAACTCTTCTGTGCCTCAGTTTCCTCAACTATAACATGAACATAAAATACAAAAAGTACCTACCTCATAAGGTTTTTGTGAAGATCAAATTAGAAAATATTGGTAAAAATGCTCAGCAGAGTGTCTAGCACATAACAATCACTTAATATCTGTTCCCTTGCTTATCAACGAATATCTATGATATTAGTTACTAGAACTTTAAAGTTTGCAAAGTGCTTTGCTTGGATGGTACCTCATGTGATCCTCAAAACAATGTTGTGAGATAGGCACTATAATATTTTCATTTTTTTTAAATGAGGAAACTGAGGCACATAGTTTTAAAGTGACTTTCTTGGATCCTACAGCTCACTACTTAGCATCTGAAACAGGTTTTGAATTCAGATTTTCTGGATTCCACATCTAATATTCTTTTCACCCTTCACCTAGCTACCTCTCAGTATGTCATGTACTTTGTGCTAGGTGCTCAATCTATTAAAAAAAAAAAGAAAAAGGAACAACTTTCAAAGAGTTTACAAGGATAAAAATCTAAATCTCCCTGAATTACCAAATAGTAAGCCAAATAATAATTCAGTTCTGGCCATGGATATTCACTGTGGCCCACTACCTCTTTACTACAACAACATAAGGTGGTCTTGAAAGACACATCATCAGTATTATTTCCAAGACAGTTGATTTGGCTCTTGTTTGGTTGGCTGATCAATTTTTCATCATCTCTGACCTCAGTCACATTTCTTCAGTTAACTTGTGGGCATTCAAATCTAGAATCTGGGAGCCAAAAGAATAATATCCTTCTTCAGTTCCAATACACATGAAATACCAGATGGAACTAAGCACCACAACGATGAGATATTTAAGAAATAATGGAGGTGAGCCTGGAGCTTAGGTCCCATTACTCCCACATTGTTCCTTCTATGATTCCCCCTCCCAACTTCTTCTACTAGACATCACCTTGATAATTATCACCTGGACCTCCAGACCACAATTTGATTCACATATACAGGTACATAAATGCAGATACACCATCTCCATCTCTTCCTATTTAAATGAAGTAGTTGGATAGAAGATAGAACATTGAAATGGAAATCAGGATGACCAGGGTTTCATTCCTATCCATAGCATCATAGATCTAGAGCTAGTAGGGAACTCAGATATCAGCACATCTAATATTTGCATTGTATAGAAGGAAGAACTGAGAGGCAAATTGATGACATGACTAAGGATACACCAGTGAGTAGATGAGATAAGGCTATTTGTTTTCCAATCTATCTCTTCAACTCTTACCTTTTCCCCAAAGACTAACACACTGGTCCTGCAGTGTTGGGCACTTCCCCATCAGACAGTAACCTTGACCATTTTTGCAGGGAAATCCATTGACTCGGAATCTGTCCTCAGGACAGCTCCCAGACTTGCCATCACACATTTCTGGAAGGTCACATTCATCTTTCACTGGCCTACACAGGGTTCCAGCCTTTTTAATCTAAAAGAATAGAAAATTAAAGAATAACAGGAAGTTGTTTCTATTTCTGATCCCAATCCCAGGCAAGAGTCAGCATGATGAAAGGTCAAAGAATGCTGGGTCTGGAGACAGAACACCTGGATTCAAATTCTGGTTCTGTCTCTTGACTTGTGTGACTTTCTAAGTCATTAAAATTTTCTGGGCCCCACTTTCCTTATCTGAAAAGGAAAGAGAATGAATGTGATGTCCTCCATGGTCCCTTCTAGTTTTAAATATATATGAGCATATCAACCTTGTCTTCAAAAAAAAAAAGAAAGAAAAAATATTTTGCCTATTTGTTATTACTTTGTTCCATTTGTTTATCCAAAGGCAATGATTATAGCCCCCATACTTTCCATCCCATACTATCTCCTTTGTCCCACTTTTCTAAGGGATTATAATTGAGAGTCTCACCCTTTAGAACTAGGAGAGATCTTAGAGGCCATAAAGTTCAGCTTCCTCATTTTACAGATTATGAAACTGGGGTGGAGTGAGACTAATTGTATGACCTTGGGAAAGTTATTTTACCTCAAGTTTCTCTACATACAAAATTAGGAAACTGGGCCTGATGATCTCCAAGGTCCCCTGGAACTCTAAAATTCTTTCATTTTATAAAGTAACAGTATCTGAGAGAAGTTACATGATTATCTTTTTTCTAAATTTATTTAAATTATATTTTTATTTTATATTTATTTGTTTATGTTGAAATTCCCAGCTAACTCCCTCCCTCATTCCTTTACTCAAACTAGAGAAAGCATCATTTGAAAGAAAAAAATATATGTATATATAAAACTGTGTTGCTTATTTCTATTTATCAGTTCTTTCTCTGGATGTAAACATATTCAAGTCAGTTTTCAAACAATATTTTTGTTGCCAGATATATTGCTCTCTTCGTTATGCTCATTTCACATTTCACAATTTCATGAAAGTCATGTTTTGTTTTGTTTTGTTTTTTAAATGAACCTGTTCATCATTTCTCACAGGGCAGTAGTATTCCATTACAATCATATGCAACAACTTGTTTAGCCATTCCCCAATTGATGGGAATCCCTTCAATTTCCAGTTCCTTGTGTAATTAGAATTTTGTACCCTTGAAGTACATTTCCCAACATTCCTCTTTCATACCCACGTTATGTCCTTTTTGTAGATAAAATTTGGTGTAACCCCACCCTCTCTCTCTCTTCCACTTTTGCAATCCTGGAAACTTGTTTTTACTCAGGCTATACTTTTTTCTTTTTACTTTCCTCTACTTCAGGTGATTATTAATAAATCTTATAAAATATAATACTTGAAGTGATTAGATATTAATTTTTAATCTTACATTTCCTACCACAAGTTATTATAAATATTTTAGAAATTATAGATTATTTTCCTTTTTCCTTGATCACCTTAGGAAATAAACCAAACCATATTATTGCTGGTCCAAAAGGTATACACAGATATGTAACTCTTAAGTATAATTCTAGGTTGCTCTCTAAAATGGTTGACTCAGTTTACAATTCCATCAGCAGGGTTTTAGTGTTCCCTTTTTTCCACATCAGCATTTGTCATTTTTCCCTTTTATCATTTTATCCAATCTGAAATCTCACACTAGCACCTTAAGGTGCTTTTAGTTTCTATTCCTCTAATCAGTGTGAAATTGAGATAATCAGTTTTCCTGATCCTCCTATTCCAGAGTCCACCCTCCCATGTCTTTGTGAAGTTGCTTTTTTTTTAAATCAATCTTCTATTGTTTATTCTGTTCTGTGTGCCATTAACAGCTTTTGTCACATTCACCCACTGACTTTTGTTTTCAGTGATTAATTAAAGGAACATAGAATTTTGAATATGCTTGTGCTGTTGTCTTTATATGATCACAGTTATCATCATCACTAGCACTGTTGTCCTCATTTTTTCTCTAATATGGAATATAGATCTGAAGCTTACCTGGCATTTCTCACAGCATTCTCCAAACGCACACTTAAAATTTGGCTTGATTTTACATGTTGCAGCATCACAGCAAGCATTGGTACATTCCTACCAAAATATCAAGGGAGAATATTTTTAAGACTTGACAGTCTTAAAAACTCCACAAGACAATCATTAACTCATCCATTCTCTGCTAGGTCCCCAGGTCCTTGAGACCAGGAACTGTGGCTTTTATAGAAAATGACATTTATATTCCAATTGTAATTGGAATAACTCCTTCATCAGCCTAATCTATTATAGATTCTGGCATATAACAGATTGGGGGCTGAACTTGTGATTCCATATGTACAGGGAACTCCCAGAGGGGAAAACTCCCTCCATTAGTGAATCCTAGCATCTTCTCTAAAGCTTGTAGTCCTAGAGAGCTGTTCAGAGGTTAAATGTCTAGCCCAGAATCATCCAATCAGTATGTTCCAGATGTTGGATTTGAATCTATGTTTTCCTGGCTTAGGTGCCATTTCCCCCCTTATTCCATGATACCTCAATAGATTTCTACTAAATTTATTCGCAATCAACTGAATTCCTCAATAGCAGGTTTCAAATTAGCTAGACATTTCTAGTATTTGTACCTATATTGTATTTACAGGATCCTCCCTTCTCAACCTCTAATCCCCTCCAAAAAAATCAGACTGGAGCTAGTTATTACCAATGATATCAGGATAATTCATTCTCTGGGCCTCAGTTTACACAGTTGCAAAATGAAGAGGTTGGATTGAATGATTTCTAAGGTTCCGTCCAACTCTCTATATGTCCTTCTATTCAATTCCTTTCAATCAAGATTTATTAAAGATCTACAATATTTGATTTCAGGTCCTATGATGTGCCAGCAGGTGACAAGGACATAAAGATACCAAAAACAAAACAAAACATCTCTTCCTTCTTGGGTTTACAATGTAGCACAAGAGGAGATATAACAGGTACACAGGTAATAAATATGGATTAGGATGCTAATAACTGAGATCAGAGAGGACTTCTGGGAAGAAATGGCACCCAATTCTATGATTCTATAATATCTTGGTCAAAAATTCAAAGAAAGAAAATACAATGAACCCATGTCCTCCTGGCACCCTGGTGTTCATATCTCTCTCTCTCTCTCTCTCTCTCTCTCTCTCTCTCTCTCTCTCTCTCTCTCTCTCTCACTCTCTCTCTCTCTCTCTCTCTCTCTCTCTCTCTCTCTCTCGTACTCTTTCCCTTGTATTACCTCACCTACTATGCCCCTGGCATGTGTTATATACTGTACTATATACTGTCACTTACATATGTCAAAGACAAGGTTGGATGCCTGATGGGAGGGAGGTAACAGGCATTTCATCTTTTTCTTCTCTCCTGCCATCAACATTAGTGTAACTGATAACGATGGGCAGGGTCAATATCGGTACTCTAATGAGCCTCAAGTGTTGGCCATGACCAAAGACTCTCCAAACCTCTGGGATCCTCTTGAGGATGGTGGCTTGGGGCAGAGTGGAAACCTGATTGGAGGAGAGGGCTGCAAAAGACTCTCTCCTTCACCATTTCATATCCAACATGAACATGATAATGAATCAGAAGGGAATCATCATCAAACCCAGAAAATGAGTCCATTTTCCAGGGATCTCCCCATGATGGGAACAGAGGAGAGGAAGAGCTAATAACCGTATATGGTGCTTTGAAGTTTGTAAAATGCTTTACAGATGTTATCACAGCTCTTCTTGGAAGCAGGTGTTACTATAAGCTCTGTCTTACAGATGAGGCCAAGAGAAGTTGAGAATCTTGGCTCAGAGTCCCACAACCAACTGTCTGAGGCTAAATTGGAACTCCAGATCCGGTGTTCTACCTACTGCCCCACAGAACTAGTTCTAATTCTAAAAATGAGTCTGGGATGGAGGAGGGAGGGCAGGAAGCTAGGTTGTTCAGCAGATAGCAAGTCAGGCCCGAAGATGGAAAGTCCTGGGTTTGAATCTGGATAGGATTCCTAGCTGTGTGACCCTGAGCAAGTCACTTAATCCCCATTACCTAGCCCTTACTGCTCTTCTTTCCTCAACATCAATGCTTAATTAATATAGATTCTAAGACAGGAGATAAAGAATTTCAAAAAGAAAAAAAGAAAAAAGGTGTCTGGGCTGTAGCACAAAGAGATTTTTAGTACCTCTGAGGATCCACAGTCACATTCTTCTCCTATTTCTACTATCAGATTCCCACAGATTGGGGTAGATATTATGTCATCAGGTAAAGGGACATTCTTCAGGCAGTCTGGTGATGCTCTTCTCAAGAATTTCTCAAAGCTGTCACGACTACAGGAACTGAAGTCCTTGGGTATATAAAAACTGTTAGAACAAGAAAGAAAGAGTGAGCAATTGTATTGCCCATATGTGTATAGCCAACCCTGCCATGAGGCCTAGAGAGACGGTGACTTGCCCAGAGTCACATAGTTTGTAAGAATTTAAAACAAAGGGGCACACAAGTAATACCCAATGAAATTGCATATTAGCTGCACGAAGGGTGGGTGGAGGGGAGGGAGGGAAATAACGTAATTATTGTAACCAAGGAATAATGTTCTAAATTGACTAAATAAATTAATTCAAAAAAATTTTAAAAAGAAAATAAAACGAAGGGGCAGTTATGTGATTCAGTGGATAGAGAACCAGGCCTGGAAATTGGAGATCCTCAGATACTTCCTAGTTATGTGACCCTGGGCAAGTCACTTCACCTCCTTCATCTAGCCTTTTCTGCTCTTCTGTTTTAAAACCAATATGCAATATTGATTCTAAGACAGTAGGAAAGGATTTAATTTAAAAAAAAAAGAATCAAAAACAAGATTGTAGAATAAATGGTCCAAAACTTAAAGAGCTATTAAAGGCAATTAATTCCAATCCCCTTCATTTTATAAGTTAGAAAACCAAGGTTCAGAGGAGGAAATAACTTGCCTGTATTAAACCAGCCACTTGGCAACAGAATTAGAATGAGAACTCAGTTATTGCTTCCTCAAACGCCAGCACTATTCAATATCTTCCACCAAAAATAAATAAATAAATAAATGAAATAAACACCCTCTTCCTCATCTACATCATGTCACAGGACATGGTTTGAGAATGGAAAACTGATCAGTGTGAAAAATGGAACTGACCATTGGCAATCCCCATGTCCAACCTCCAGTGAAGTGAGGTGTGTGTGCTTGAAATGGGAAAGTGTTTGATGGGACTTGGGCTACAAGGAGGCCTCACCTGAGTGCCCAGTCCATCACACATATGGAAGAAGGGCACTTGCATTCATAGGAGTCATGGTACATCCCAAAATTATGGCCCATCTCATGGGCCATTGTTCCTGCAACCCGGAGGAGGTCATAACTGTGGTCCTAGGGGCAAAAATTTAACAAACAAAAATCAGGAAGACAGGCCATTCCCTGGATTCCTCAACTAGGCTGTCTTTGGGACTACAAGTAAGAACCAATTGACTAAGTTCTCTCTCATGTTGTTCCTGGAGTCTTGCTTCAGGCTCTAGGGAACTGATCTGCAAACTAACACAGAACTATTGCACCTCTAGTGCATACATAGCACAGTTCTTACTCTATAGGTAGCCTTTCATTTTTATTCAGTCTTTTTCAGTTGAGTCCAACTCTTGGTGACCTCATTTAGCATTTTCTTGGCAAAGATAATGACCTAGCTTGCTACTTCCTTCTCCAGCTCATCTGACAAATGGGGAAACTGAGGCCACCAGAGTTAGGTGTCTTGCCCAGGGTCACTCAGCTATTAAAGGCGTGAGGCCTGAATTGAACTCAGAAAGATGAGTCTTCTTGACTCCAGGCCCAGTGATCTATCCATTAGCTTAAAAGCCATAAAATATTACAAAATTCTAATTATTATTATTGAATTATATTAAGGATTGGTCATGATTGGCTCATGATTGATTGAATATTTCTTTAGGAGGCAGCATAACAGTTGAAAGAGTTTATTTGAGTCAGAAGACCTGGGTTTAAATTGTATATCTGCTCATATCTGCTAGAGAGAGAGAGAGAGAGAGAGAAAGAGAGAAAGAGAGAGAGAGAGAGAGAAAGAGAGTTAGGCACTGTGATAAGTGCTTTCTACAAATATAACTTCATTTGATCCTTACAACAAATCTCTGTGCTAAGAGCAATGACTATTATTCACATTTTACAGAAGAAGAAACTGAGGCAAATAGAGGTTATGTTGTCTTGCCCCAGGTCATACAGCAAATAAGTATCTAATATTCCTGACTCTAGACTCAGCATTCTGTCCCCTGGACAACCTCCATTCTACTAAGTTCTGGGGATATAATTAAAATGGAGTAAGTTCCTGTTCTCTAGTTCCCACTGAACTGTTCCCATGAACACATAAAAGAAAGCACAGTTTCAGGTCAGGTGGAAAAGCCCAGGGATCCTCGGTGTGCAATAACTAGTCTGATGGCAAAAGCCAGAGATCTTTAGTAGATAGCAGAGCAGAGCTAGGGGCCTACAGGATGGAGAGGCAGGGCAGACTGGAAGGTCAGCTGCTTCTCCATCCCTATACAGTACAGTGCCACTCACTCCTTCCACAGATCACATATGAATTTACTGTATCCTACCCTGCCAAGGATTTTTCAAATCCTGTAGATGGCATCTCTCCTGGCACAATGGAAAGAGGAAGAGTGTGGTGGTACAGGAGCTGGCTTCTCCTCCCAACCCTTAGAAAGTCTTTCTTTTTCATGTCTTTCTTCCTTTCTTGGCAAAATAAGGAGGCTACACTAGGTGAAATCTAAGCTCCCATATAGCTCAGAATCTGTGACCCTGCTTAGAGATTGTAGTCTAAGAAGCAGGCTTGTTTTTGTTTTGAAAATAATATAAATAAATATATAAATATAAATATAAAATATAAATAAAATAAAAATAAAATAAGAGGAGTTGCTCTTGTTGTTTACCTTTGTCCAGATGAAAGGGAGTAGGGAAAGAAGAAAGAGATTGGATGTTTTTTGGAAAATGAGTGGAAGTCAGGAGAGAGGAGGAAAGTAAGTGACTATTTCTCTAATAAATATAACTGTTACCAGACACTTAGTATGCTTTTTCTTGTTGTAGAATTTAGTATTTTGCCTGGAAATGAAATAAATCACAAGTGGAAGTGAAATGTCAGATATTTTCAGATGCATGGGGAAATTGCTTCTTTTTGTATTTCTCTATGTCTCTCCATCTCTGTGTCTCTCACTCTGTCTCTCTCTACTGTCTCTGTCCTCTCAATCCTCTGTTCCTCTTTCTCTTCTTCTCTCCCTCCACTCTCTTCCTACTCTCTTTTCCCACCCTTCTGTCCCTGTCCTTCCTCTCTTCCCTCTCTCCTTCTCTGTCTCTTTCTTGCCACATCAGCCCAAAACTAGAATCATTTAATTAATGCAAAATTTCTCTGGAAGGTTTGTGCCTAAAACAGGTAGATTGTTCTTACAGAGGCAATAGGGAAGTCATGGACCAAAAATTATGGAGGTCTATCTTTTGTCAAATCAGGTTGAAGTAGTAACGAAATGTTCAACCTAGAGGACAAACATTAGATGAGTGGAAAGCTCTAAAGGAAAGTAGAGGGTTGGCGGGCAGCTGTGTGGCTCAGTGGATTGAGAGCCAGGTCCAGAGATGGGAGGTCCTGAGTTCAAATCTGGCCTCAGACATTTCCCATATCTGTGACCCTGGGCAAGTCACTTAACTCCCATTGCCTAGCTCTTACCACTCTTCTGCCTTGGAACCAATATACAATACTTATTCTAAGATAGAAAGTGAGGGTTAAAAAAAGAAAGTATTAGGTAAGAGACTAAAGTCATAGGTTTCAAGCTAGACAAGACTAAAAAAGTAATCTATTCCAATTCCTTCATTTTATAGACAATGAAACTAACTGCAAGAATATTTAAATAAGTTATCCAATGCCACAGAAGAAGGTGGAGAGCAAGGATTTTATCTGAGGACTTTGAACTCCAAACCTAGCTGTTGTTCATCTGTTTCAGTTGTGCCTGACTCTCCCTTACTCCACTTGGGACGGGATTTCCTTACCAAGAGTAGTATAATGGTTGGCCATTTCTTTTCTAGCTCATTTCACAGATGAGAAAACTGAGGCCAACAGGGTGAAGTGACTTGCCCAGGGTCACTCAGCTAGGAAGTATCTGAAGCTGGATTTGAATTCTGCCAAATCTAGAACCCTTTTTTTTTTTAAACCCTTACCTTCCATCTTGGAGTCAATGCTGTGTATTGGCTCTAAGGCAGAAGAGTGGTAAGGGCTAGGCAATGGGGGTTAAGTGACTTGTCCAGGGTCACACAGCTGGGAAGTGTCTGAGGCCAGATTTGAACCTAGGACCTCCCGTCTCTAGGACTGGCTCTTAATCCACTGAGCTACCCAGCTGCCCCCCTAGAACCCTTTTTAATACATGTATTACATCGTTCTTTCATGGGGCCAGTAGATAGTAAGATAATTCAGAAATCAATGAAGAGACAATAAGATATGAGAGATAAGGGAAGAAAGTCTAGGTTGGGCTTGACTGAAATTGAAGGAGATAGGATAGGTTGGGTTAACATCAAGAAGATAGGACAGGATGAGACAATACAAAAGAGAATAGGAAAAGATAAAATAGGACAAGACAGGAACAGGATTGTACCGAATTTTAACCAAGGAAAAGTTAGAGCAAAACAAAAAAATCAGGAAATATGTTAAGAGCACAACTTGAGTACTTGATTTCTGGTTTGTTTGACCTAGCTTTAATTCTTATGTATTGGAGAAACGAATGCACACATCTCAATGATCTCTACATACACTTTTTTGGTCTCAAGGAAGGTGACATATAAATGGCAGAAAGCTCAGTTTATCTCCCGACCTACCTGTACGATACCAACAGAACGGTATGGAGAGCACATTGTTGACATAAATGCCAAGCCCACAGTAGGTCCAGTGAGGTCGATCCCCCTAAAATAAATGGGAAAATTTATGTGGCAGTCACATTTTCAGTAAGTATATCACTACCTTCCTCATGAATAATGAACTATCTGCCTAGGCTAGAAGTGCCCAACCCAGAGAACAGCAAAGAGAGATTTCCTGCTGCTCGCTCCTATGATT
This sequence comes from Monodelphis domestica, assembly GCF_027887165.1. Taxonomy (NCBI): domain Eukaryota; kingdom Metazoa; phylum Chordata; class Mammalia; order Didelphimorphia; family Didelphidae; genus Monodelphis; species Monodelphis domestica. The sequence continues at coordinate 740,823,461 of NC_077227.1, read as the reverse complement.
CGCTCTTAGGATAGGTCAATTTCCTGAAAAATATATTCTGTATTTTTTACATCTTAATGATCTCCATTTTCCTTTCCATCAGTTCAGTTCAATTCCATTCACTAGGATTTAATGAAATGCTTTGTTTGTCTGCATAATGTAACAAGTACTGGAGAGACAAGAGACAAAAACCAAAAAGTTGCTACCCTCAAGGAACTGACTGTTTAGATGATTAGAATTTCTCCCCTCAGATCCTCCCAGAATTCCATTTTATTTTATCTTTTTTATTTAATATTGTATTTATATGTCAGAGCCATTTATGATACACCTTCCCCACTCTAGGGAACCTTTATTTAAAAAAACAAAGAAATCCCAAGACCAAAACCGACCAAGAAATCTGCTTTTATCCAATAATATGTGCAACATTCTACAGCATGCATTACCCTCTTTCTGTCTAATGAAAGAAGAGAATGTTACTTCTACTGCTGATACCATTGCTGCTGCTTCTTCCTTTCCTTCCCCCCTCCTCTTCTTCCTCTTCCTCCTCCTTGTCTTCCTTCTTGTTCTTGTTCTTCTTGTTCTTCTTCCTTCTCTTTTTTCATTTTTTAAAATGTACAATTTAAATTTACAAAGTTTTCTGCAAGTAGATAGTTTCTCATTTGAACTTCGCAACCACGCTGTGAGCTGGGCCATCTTGTTATCCTCACTTTGTAGATGACAGAAGCTAAATGACTTGCCCAGTTTCATCATTCTAGCCACTGTGCCACCCAGCTCTCTCAATAATGATAGCATTTCTAGAGCTAAAGCTTCCATTGATTGGAAGGCGTTGGATGTTCTTGATTTCAGAATCCTTCCTAATAGTGCTCATGTATGTAGCTCTTTAATGTTTACCAAAAGCTGCCAGGGGATTTCATTGGCTCTTAAGTGAATGGTGGAAGTTGGCACTCTGGAGGTAATGTTACCCCCATTTCCCAAATAAATGCTCATTATTATTCTTGGAGAATTTTAGCCCAAGTCTTCTTTAACTCTGCTTTTTACACTGTCCAAGCATGTTTCTTATTCTTTACTTGTGTGTTTGAAGCCAGAGCTTTCTTGGTCTCAATGCCCACTCAGAAGGAGCCACAGATCTCCAGTAAAGGTAGGAAGCATTTCATTAATGTCTTGTTGTATTTAGGTAGTAGGCCAATCAAAAATGCAGGAACCTTAACTGACTATTTTTTTAAATTTATTTTTATTTTTTAAACCCTTACCTTCCATCTTGGGTATTGGCTCCAAGGCAGAAGAGTGGTAAGGGCTAGCCAATGGGGGTCAAGTGACTTGCCCAGGGTCACATGTCTGAGGTCAGATTTGAACCTAGGACTCCCATCTTTAGGCCTGGCTCTCAATCCACTGAGCTACCCAGCTGCCACCCTGACAATAACTTTTAAGACTATTTGGAGACCCTGAAATGCCCCCTCCTCACTCAGCATTCTGAATGCACAATACATTAGGGACTTGGAAAGAAGCTTCGAGTGAACTGATTGCTTTCTCTCCGAGAAAAAATCAGAAAAGAAAATGAAGTATCATCTGGGTCTCCAGGTTTAGAAATCCTCAACAGCTCACCTAGATGTTTTCCTCTGTCTGAGACTAACCCCCTTACATGTACAAATGATATCATAACATCCTATCTTCTCCTCCAGATTGCCTCCTCTTTATACCTCCTCTATTTCAATTTCTCCTTAACTACTAAATGTTTCTCTAGTGACTACAAACATGCATATGTATCCCCCCCTTCTCAGAAAAATCCTCCATTTTATTCATCTGTTCCCATTAGCTAGGGTTCCATATCTCTCCTGCCCTTAGTGGCTAAAGACCTTTAGAGGAACATTCATAATGGTTGCCACTCTTCCTTTTCTATCTCTTCTTACCTCTACAATTTGGCTCCCTACTTTGTCAACTGTGCCGAGGGGATCTTATTCCCTCCCCCTCTTGAATAGCCTCTCCTGTCCATCAACATTCCTCCCAGTTATGCCAGGTTTGCATCCATTACGGGCTGTACATCAATAAAAGGGAGGGGGCAGGTTTTTTTCTGGGCTTTTGCCTTCTTGGACAGACATGGGGCTGGAGAGACAGGTCAGGGGAGAGAAAGATAAATGGAGGCTAGGACACATGGCTTGAGATCTTAGAATAAGGCAGCAAGATTTAACATTAGTTTTACCTACCTTTTCTATTAATAAACTTTATAATATATATATATGTGGGTAGAAACACTAATTTAATTATTAAACATTCTACTAAAATTGCTTTTTAACTAAAATTAGTAATGATCACTCCATTGTCAAATTCAATGGCCCTTTCTCAGTCTTCATACTTCACGACTTCTCTACCATGTCTGATGCTGCCAATCACCTCCATTTTCCTAATAGTCTCCTCTCTAGATTTTATTGACATTTTCTCCCAGGTTTTCCTGTGTATTAATCTCTTCTAGGTCTCCTCTGCTGCTTCATGACCCAGGTTACACCACTAAGTGTGGGTTTCCATCAGGACTCTGTTCTGATACTTCTCTTCTCATTCTATACTATTTCCCATGGATCCAATTGTTTGATATATCTCATCTCCACTTATCTGGCCCTAATCTTTCTGCTGACTTCAACTGTCCCATCTCCAATTGCCTTTCAGACATCATAAACTAGATGAGCAGTAGAAATCTTAAACTCAACTGGTCTAAAATGGAACCCATTTTTTCCTCAAAAACTTCTTTCTGGCAGCTGGGTGGTTCAGTGAATAGAGAGTGAGACCCAGAGATGGGAGGTCCTGGGTTCAAATCTGGCCACAGAGACTTCCTAGCTGTGTGACCCTGGGCAAATCACTTGACCCCCCACTGCCTGGCCTTTACCACTCTTCTGCCTTACAAACAATGCCTAGTATTGATTCTAAATCAGGAGGTAAGTGTTCAAAAAACAAAACGAAACTCTTCTCTCTTCCTAATTGTATTACTGTCCAGAATACCATTATACCTCCAGTCACCCAGGCATAAAATCTAGGTGTCATTCATGACTTACCACCCTTTCTCATCCTCCATATCCAATCTGTTGCTAAGGTCTATTAAGTTTGCCTTCAAATCATGTCTCATACATGTTCCCTTCTTTCCCCTCACATTGCCACTATCCTAATTCAGGTCCTCATCTCCCATCTGGATTATTACAAACAGGCTGAAGAAGGCTTTTTCTCTGCCACAAGACTTCCCATTCCAATCTATCTTCCACTCATTTGTCAAAGTGATCTTCCTAAAGAACCAGTCTGACCCTGACATGTCCCAACTCCAAAATGCTCCCCGTGATCTCTAGACTCAAATATAAAATCCTGTTTGGCATTTGAAGCCTTTCATAGCCTGTTCTCAACATGCTTCCAGTCTTATTACACCTTACATTCTTCTCCCTTCCACCCCACTCTTATATTTTGTGAAATACTAACACTGTTCTTTTTGCATTTCTTTACATGAGAAACTCAATCTTCTAACTCCAGGCATTTCCATTGGCTGTTCTTGACTAGAATGTTCTTCATCCTCCTCCTCTTCTTTTCTACCTCCTGCCTTCCTCTGAATCCCAGTTAAAATCTCACCTCCTACAGGAACCCTTTTCTAAATCCTCTTAATTCTGGTTCATTCCTTCTGATGACAATTACCAATTTACTCATATGTATCTTGTTTCCACATTTTTGTTCAATTAATTTTGTTGTGCCCAACTCTTTGAGATACCTTTTGGGTTTTTCTTGGCAAAGATACCAGTGTGGTTTCCTGCTCCAGTTCATTTTGCATATAAGGAAACTGAGGCAAACAGGATTAAGAGACTTGCCCAGGATCACACAGTTAGTTTCTTAGGCCGGATTTGAACTCTGTGCTCTCTCCACTGAATCACCTAACTGTCCATGTTTATATATTATTCCCACCATTCAACTGTGAGCTTCTTAAGGGCAAGGACTATCTTTTGCCTTTTTTTGTATCCCAAGCACTTAGCATATTTCCTGGCACATAGTAGGTGCTTAATAAGTGTTTATTTACATTCTGCATAGATCCCCATTATGATATCCTATATCTATTCATACAAATAGTTTTTTATATGTCTTCCTACAAAGATTTAACCCTAGAAAAGACATCAGAGATCATTGAGGAAAAAAAAAACTCTGCTTCAACAGAGAAGGCAGATGAGACCAAGAGAGACTAAACAATTTACTCAGTCATACAACTATTAAGTACATACTACACCAAGGGGCAGCAAGTTGGCACAGAGAACAGAGCACTGGATCTGGAATCAAGATCTACACCCAAATCCAGCCTCACACACTCTGGCCAAGTTACTTAAAAACTTTTTGCCTCAGTTGCCCCATCAATGGGAACAATAATAATACTTGCTTCTAAGAATTGTTATAAGGAGAAAATGAGATATTTTCAAAGTGATTTGCAAAACTCAAAGCCTTCCATTATAGTAGCTATGATTACAGCATCCTCTTAGAAACTTGAAAGTTATCACTGACTATGATTTTTTTCCTTTTTTTTTTAACCCTTACATTCCATGTTGGAGTCAATACTGTGTATTGGATCCTAGGAAGAAGAGTGGTAAAGGCGAGGCAATGGGAATTAAGTGATTTGTCCAGGGTCACCTAGCTAGGAAGTGTCTGAGGTCAAATTTGAACCCAAGACCTCCCATCTCTAAGCCTGACTCTCAATCCATTGAGCCACACAGCTACCCCTGACTATGTTCCTAAAGGGTCTACAAAACAGAAAAGGTTCATATTGATTGTCTTCAGAGATTTGAGTTCAAATCATGATTCTTATGTTCATTATCTATTTGAGCTACAGCAGTGCAATGATCCAGGACCATCCTGAAAGAATTAGGATGAGGAATGCTCTCCACCTCCAGAGAAAGACCTCTTGGGGTCCTCTTTGACAGCAGTGTATCTTTGGCTTTATTTGGGAGTTTTGGCTATGTATGGCTTTGTTCTTCCAACAATGACCAATGTGGAAGTAGGGTTTTCATGACAATAAAAAATGACCAAAAAAGAGAAGACCATTGTCTCCAGAGACAGCCCATTCCACTTCTGAATAGCTCTAATCATTTAAGGAGATTTTTTCTTTAAAAAAAAAAAGAAAGAAAGGAAAACAACTATTGAGCTAGTGAGAATCATCTAACTTTTCTGAAACTCTATTTCCTCATTTGTAGAGTAGAAATAATAATAATGATAACAGTCTTCCATTGTAGGATTATTTTGAGATAAAGCTACATATGTAAAGTACTTCGTAAACTTGTAGTTTTATGAAAGTGTCCATAGTTACTACATAATTATTGTGAAAAGTAGAAACAGTAGATTCAGAGTCCAAAAAAACCAAAATCCTCTACCCAGGTACTCTCCACCAGGAGTCTGTTTCAGCTGCCTGGATCAGCTTGTTCTCTTCCTCCAAGATTCCAAGTTCCTTTTTGCCCATCTCTCCTTTATTACTTGCAGGATTCTTGCAGCTCTTCCAGGCTTATTCCCAAAGTTTCCAGATTTCTCCCTCTTACAAAACTCTACTAATTTATGGAGATATCCCCTAAATATCCAGGTACCAAAGTGTTAGCTGATTGAGTATCACTTCCTTTCAAACTTAGCTGATGCAGGCATTAAATGCTGTCTGTATCTACTCAAACAGAATCTCCTTGGACAAGATATTTTAAACATCTTTCCTAGATACCTTGAGTAACCAGATTTATATATAGGCTGATGATAACTTACGTAATTAATTGGGCAATATCATGGTGCTTCATTTTGGGGAGAATATCTCCTCTCCAATTTGAGAAATTCTCCAGGGTCACATTTGCATTGGGGCTTATTTTTATCTTATTTCCATTTGTCCATATTTCCATCCCCACCAAGGCCACTTGGACATTGAGCTTTTTATACAGCTGTCAAAAGAAAACACACTTTAGGACTTATGAAGCAATTTCAACTTCCAAGAATAGAACAGCAGCGATTCAGTTTTGCCAATTTAAGAATAAGCTATTATGCAAACCAACAAGAATCACATGATTATCTCAATAGATGCAGAAAAAGCCTTTGATAAAATACAACACCCATTCCTACTAAAAACACTAGAAAGCATAGGAATAGAAGGGTCATTCCTAAAAATAATAAACAGTATATATCTAAAACCATCAGCTAATATCATCTGCAATGGGGATAAACTAAATCCATTCCCATTAAGATCAGGAGTGAAACAAGGATGCCCATTATCACCTCTATTATTTGACATTGTATTAGAAACACTAGCAGTAGCAATTAGAGAAGAAAAAGAAATTGAAGGCATCAAAATAGGCAAGGAGGAGACCAAATTATCACTCTTTGCAGATGACATGATGGTCTACTTAAAGAATCCTAGAGATTCAACCAAAAAGCTAATTGAAATAATCAACAACTTTAGCAAAGTTGCAGGATACAAAATAAACCCACATAAGTCATCAGCATTTCTATATAATTCCAACACAGCTCAGCAGCAAGAACTAGAAAGAGAAATCCCATTCAAAATTACCCAAGACAAAATAAAATACTTAGGAATCTATCTCCCGAGACAAACACAGGATCTATATGAACACAACTACAAAACACTTTCCACACAACTAAAACTAGACTTGAACAATTGGAAGAACATTAACTGCTCATGGGTAGGACGAGCCAATATAATAAAAATGACCATCCTACCCAAACTCATCTATCTATTTAGTGCCATACCCATGGAACTCCCAAAAATTTTTTTTACTGATTTAGAAAAAAACATAACAAAGTTCATTTGGAAAAACAAAAGATCAAGGATACCCAGGGAATTAATGAAAAAAAATACAAAGGAAGGGGGTCTTGCAGTCCCAGATCTCAGACTATATTATAAAGCAGCGGTCATCAAAACAATTTGGTACTGGCTAAGAGACAGAAAGGAGGATCAGTGGAATAGACTGGGGGCAAGCAACCTCAGCAAGACAGTATATGACAAACCCAAAGATCCCAGCTTTTGGGACAAAAACCCACTATTTCATAAAAACTGTTGGGAAAATTGGAGGACAGTGTGGGAAAGATTAGGCTTAGATCAACACCTCACACCCTACACCAAGATAAATTCAAAATGGATGAATGACTTGAACATAAAGAAAGAAACTATAAGAAAATTAGGCGAACACAGAATAGTATACATGTCAGACCTTTGGGAAGGGAAATACTTCAAAACCAAGCAAGAATTAGAAAGAATTACAAAATGCAAAATAAATAATCTGGATTACATCAAATTAAAAAGTTTTTGTACAAACAAAACCAATGTAACCAAAATCAGAAGGGTAGCAACAAATTGGGAAACAATCTTCATAAAAACCTCTGACAAGGGTTTAATTACTAAAATTTATAAAGAACTAAATCAATTGTACAAAAAATCAAGCCATTCTCCAATTGACAAATGGGCAAGGGACATGAACAGGCAATTCTCAGCCAAAGAAATCAAAACTATTAATAAGCACATGAAAAAGTGCTCTACATCTCTTATAATCAGAGAGATGCAAATCAAAACAACTCTGAGGTATCATCTCACACCTAGCAGATTGGCTAACATGACAGCTATGCAAAGTAATGAATGCTGGAGGGGATGTGGCAAAGTGGGGACATTAATTCATTGCTGGTGGAGTTGTGAATTGATCCAACCATTCTGGAGGGCAATTTGGAACTATGCCCAAAGGGCGATAAAAGACTGTCTGCCCTTTGATCCAGCCATAGCACTGCTGGGCTTGTACCCCAAAGAGATAATGGACAAAAAGACTTGTACAAAAATATTCATAGCTGCGCTCTTTGTGGTGGCCAAAAATTGGAAAATGAGGGGATGCCCCTCAATTGGGGAATGGCTAAACAAATTGTGGTATATGTTGGTGATGGAATATTATTGTGCTAAAAGGAATAATAAAGTGGAGGAATTCCATGTGAACTGGAACAACCTCCAGGAAGTGATGCAGAGCGAAAGGAGCAGAACCAGGAAAACATTATACACAGAGACTGATACATTGTGGTACAATCGAAGGTGATGGACTTCTCCATAAGTATCAATGCAATTTCCCTGAACAATCTGCAGGGATCTAAAAAAAAAAATACTACCCACAAGCAGAGGATAAACTGTGGGAGTAAAAACACCGCTGAAAAGCAACTGCTCGACCACAGGGTTGGAGGAGATAAGACTGAGGAGAGACTCTAAATGAACACTATAATGCAAACTCCAACAACAGGGAAAAGGGTTCGAGTCAAGAACACATGTGATAACCAGTGGAATCATGCGTCGGCTATGGGAAAGGGAAAGGCGGGGGGGGGGGGGAGGGGAGGAAAAGAAAACGATCTTTGTTTCCAGTGAATAATGTATGAAAACGACCAAATAAAATAATATTAAAACTTAAAAAAAAAAAAAAAAAAAAAAAAAAAAAAAAAAAAAAAAGAATAAGCTATTATGGGATTGTGTCTCTTTCCAATATCCTTGAGAGAC